>NC_045434.1:60783009-60823627 GCF_002776525.5 Piliocolobus tephrosceles
AGAAAGAAAGAAAGAAAGAAAGAAAGAAAGAAAGAAAGAAAGAAAGAGAGAGAGAAAGAGAGAGAGAGAGAAAGAGAGAGAGAGAGAGAAAGAGAGAGAGAGAGAAAGAGAGAAAGAGAGAAAGAGAGAAAGAAAGAGAGAAAGAAAGAGAGAGAGAAAGAAAGAAAGAAAGAGAGAGAGAGAGAAAGAAAGAAAGAAAGAAAGAAAGAAAGAAAGAAAGAAAGAAAGAAAGAGAGAAAGAATTTTCATGGTTTGATGAATATCATCAAGAAAGTGAAAAAGCCCAGGGCTCATGCCTGTAATCCCAGCACTTTGGGAGGCTGTGGCTGGAGGACTACTTGATCCCAGGAGTTCAAGACTAACCTGGGTAATGCACAGAGACCCTCATCTCTACAAAAAAAAAAAAAAAAAAAAAAAAAAAAAAAAAAAAGCTAGGCATAGTGGCATGCATCTATGTTCCCAGCTACTTAGGAGGCTGAGGTGGGAGGATTGCTTGAGACCAGGAAGTTGAAGCTGCCATGAGCTGTGATAACACCACTGCACTTCAGCCTGAGTGACAGAGTGAGACCTATCTCAAGAAAGAAAGAGCAATGAATCATAGAGAAAAGAAAGAGAAAAAAAAAATGACTCCTGGAATGTGAGAAAATATTTTCAAGTCATATACAAGATAGAGGAGTTACATCCAGAATATTTGAAAAATGCTTGTAACTCTGCAATAAAAAGAAAAATAAGCTGGGTGTGGTGGCTTCAACCTGTAATCCCAGCACTTTGGGAGGCCAAGAGAGGCAGATCACTTGAGCTCATGTGTTCAAGACCAGTCTGGACAACATGGTGACTTCCCATCTCTACAAAAAATACGAAAATTGGCCGGGCATGGCAGTGTGTGCCTGTGGTCTCAGCTACTTGGGAGGCTAAGGTGGGAGGATAGTTTGAGCCTGGGAGGTGGAGATTGCAGTCACCAAGATGGCACCACTGCACTCCAGACTGGGCAACAGAGCCAGACATTTTCTAAAAAAAAGAAAAAGAAAAAAGACAAATTAGCCAATTTAAAAATAGTCAAAGGATTTGAACAGACATGTTTTCAAAGAAGATACACAAATAGTTGATGGGCTCATGACAAGGTGCCCAATGTCACTATATGTCAATACAGAAATATAAAGCAAAACCAGAAAGAAATACAATATCACTACATACCCACTAGAATAGCTATAATGAAAAAGAAGAATAATAACAAGTATTGGTGAGGCTATGGGTAATTGGAGCTCTTTTAAATTGTTATTAGGAACGCAAAATGGTGTAGTTATTCTGGAAAACCACTGGACAACCCCTCAAAAAGTTAACCATAGAGTTACCATATGACACAGCAATTCCACTCCTAGGTATATATTCAAGGTATGTACCAAGAGAATTGAAAACATGTGTCACATAAACAATTACACATGAATGTTCATAGCATCATTATTTATAATCAGCAAAAACTGCAAGTAATCTAAATGGCTATCAACAGATAAATGTCATATTCATACAATAGAACATTATTTGGCCATAAAAAGAAAAGAAGTTCTGATACATACTATTACATAGATGAACCTTGAATACATTATGCTAGCTAACTGAAACAAGCTAGACACAAAACATCACATATTATATGATCCTATGTATATGAAATGTCCAGAAGGGTCAATTCATAAAGAGAAAAGGTAGATTAGTGGTAGCCAGGCTGTTAGTTAGGGAAAATGGGGAGTAGCAGCTGATGTGGCTTCTTTTTAAGTTGATTAAAATGTCCTGGATGACAGTGCAGTGGCCCATGTCTGTAATCCCAGTATCTCGGGAAACCAAGGCAGGAAGATCACTTGAGGCCAGGAGTTTGAGACCAGTCTGGTCAACACAGCAAGATCCTGTCTCCACAAATATATATCTATATCTATATATCAGATACAGGAGTTATACCCAGAATATTTGAAAAATGCTTATAACTCTGTAATAAAAAGAAAAATAAGCTGTAATAAAAAAGAAAAATATAGATATAGATTCATATATATGTTCATATATATGCTTATATTTATGTTCAGGAATTATCACAAATTTATGTGATGGATGTGGTGATGGATGTGAATCTGTGAATATACTAAAAGTCACTAAATTGTACACTTCAAAGAGAGGTATGTGTGAATTTTACTTCAATAACACTGTTACAAAAAAGGAAAAGTAAACTGGAGTATCTATGTTAATATCCAACAAAATGTATTTCAGACAAAACAATATGATAAGGGATAAAGAGGATCCTTTCATGATAAAGATGTCAATTTATCAAAAGGGCATAATAATTTTAAATGTTTATGTACCTGATAGCACAGCATACATTAAGAAAATACTGAGGTAACTAAAATTAGACAAATCCACAATTATAGTTGAAGATTGCAATGCCTGTCTCTCAATGATGGATGTAACAAATAAACAGAAAATGGGTAAGGATATAAAAGATGTGGCATAAGCTATCAACCAATTTTACTTAATTGACATTTCTAGAACACTCTATAGAATCACAAAATTGTTTAGTAAAAAATTTGGCCTTTCCCAAAGAGAGGTCTGGCTTTTGCCCTCAGCTTCTGGCAGATAATCTGTGTCATACTGTATAGAAATGTCTTTGTTCAAAGCAGGGGCTGGCCACATCATATGGGGTGGGGCTGGCCACAGCTAATAGTCTGAGAGTAGGGGCTTTGGGTTACCTGGTAGAAGCCAACCTGGAGACTGAATTCAACCATATGGGCAATCAATCATGCCTTTATGATGAGGCCCCAATAAAAACTCTGGACACTGAAGTTCAGGTGAGCTTTCCTGGATGGTAATACTTCTTGCATATTGTCACAAACCAATGATGAGTCCTGATGCCACAGAGAAAGGAAAACAGGAACTGCATGTTGGATACCTCTCCTAGACTCTGTTTAACGTGCTTGTATCGTGGCTGATTTTAATTGTACCTCTTCCGCATAATCACAGCTATAGCCATGAGTATATTTTCAGTGGGTTATATGAGTTCTAGCAAGTTATCAAAACTTAGAGTGGGCCAGGTGCAGTGGCTCACGCCTGTAATCCCAGCACTTTCGGAGGCTGAGGTGGGCAGATCACGAGGTCAGGAGATTGAGACCACGGTGAAACCCTGTCTCTACTAAAAATACAAAAAATTAGCTGGGCATGGTGGTGGGCGCCTGTAGTCCCAGCTACTCTGGAGGCTGAGGCGGGAGAATGGCGTGAACCCGGGAGGCAGGAGAATGGCGTGAACCCGGGAGGCAGAGCTTGCAGTGAGCCGAGATCGCGCCACTGCACTCCAGCCTGGGCGACAGAGTGAGACTCTGTCTCAAAAAAAAAAATAAAAAAAACTTAGAGTGGTTTTGGGAACATCCTGAACTTTTAGTTGGTGTCAGAGGTGAGGACAGTCTTGAAGACTATGACGTCTAACTTTATAGTTGACTCACCCTTGCAAGAATATTCTTTTTTATTTATTTACTTTGTAAAGGCAGGATATCACTATGTTGCTGATGCTGGTCTTGAACGCCTGGTCTCAAGTGATACCCCTTCCATAGCCTCCCAAAGTGCTGGGATTACAGTGTAAGCCATTGTACCCAGCCTTATTTTTTATTTCATTCATTTATTTTTGAAAATTCTTTTTTTGTTTGTTTGTTTTTTTGTTTTGTTTTGAGACAGAGTCTCACTCTGTCACCCAGGCTGAAGTGTAGTGGCACGATCTCGGCTCACTGCAACATTCACCTCCTAGGTTCAAGCAATTCTCCTGCCTCAGCCTCCTGAGTAGCTGGGATTACAGGTGTGCACCACCATGTCCAGCTAATTTTTGTATTTTTAGTAGAGATTGGGTTTCACCATGTTGGTCAGACTGGTCTTGAACTCCTGACCTCGTGATCCGCCCATCTCAGCCTCCCAAAGTGCTGGGAGACAAGGAAAGTACAAAGCCACCACACCTGGTCTGAAAATTCTTTTTTAGCACACATGAAACCATATACCACAAACCATATTCTGGGACATAAAACAAGTCTTAATACATTTAAAATAAATCAAATTATATTAAGTGTGTTATTTTACTTCAGTGAAATTAAAGTAGAAATCAAGATCAGAGTAAGGCAAAGAATCCTCCCAAACTCATGCATGACAGTCATGAGGTTCGCCTTCCTCTGGAAGGGAAAGAAAGGTGGTGAGGTTTAGGGTATTGCAGTACTGGAAATATGTGCATGTTAGAGTAGAAGGATTCCATAGGAGGTCGATCTAGAAGCACAAAAATGTCAGGTAGCTTTTAGTTGAATATAAGGCTTGAACAGCATGAGGGACCATGAGGTTAAGTGGAAATCCTAAGACTAAATCATCAAAGGCTTCAGTTAACTTTGCAGCTGCTGTGACTACACACAAACAAGAAGGGTAGGCTTTTGCTACAGGGTCAAGTGAGAGGCCAAAATAAGCTACTGGACTATGATGTCCATTGAGCTTTTGATTTAGAAGCCCCCAAGATTTGTACTGATCTTTCATGTATACATAGAAAGGTTTATAGTAATTGGGAAATTTAAGGATAGGAATGTTTTGAAGGGAGTCCTTCAAGTTATAGAAAATAGTCTCAAGTGAACCTGTCCAGGGCAAGGGCTCAGGTATTTCTGCTGTTATCAGAACATTTAAAGGGACAGCAAATTCTGAAAATTAGGAATCCAATGTCTATGGTTTTCTATGAGGCTGAGAAATCCTTGATGTTGTCTTTTAGTAATTGGATGGGGGCAAGTCCCTAAAGTTTTTCAACAAAGAGGCTTTCCATCTTGTGTGATGTCATGGCCTAGATAATGGACTTGGATGTGATAAACTTGGGAGTTTATTCTTAGAGACATTGTGTGCCTTGTATGTAAACACTCTCTGCAAATGGAGAAAATCAATTTTGCAAGCCTCTTCATCTGGACAGCATAACAGAGAGGCATCATATTTTATAAAAATAGATTCCTAGGAGAATTGGATGTCTCCAGGGTTATTGTTGAGTACTTGGGTGAAATAAGAGGATGCTTCTGTAAGCCCTTTGGGCATCATTGTCCACAAGTATTGTTGGTTTTCCCAAATAAAAAAACACATGAGTATGTTTGCAAGGACATTCTAAAGCATGTAAGGAATAGACCTATGACTATAAAGTAAGTAGCTGTTTCAGGGATTGAGGATAGGATGTAATTGGCATTGGCGATTATAGGGAAGCAAGAAAGCAAATTATTAATAGCCCTAGCTCTTGTACGATGTGGCTGCTAAACCTACAGGCCTTTTTGACAGGCAGAATGCAGGTAATACAAGAGCTAGTGCAAGGAAGCTTTTTTTTTTTTTTTTTTCTGGCAGAATACAGGATAAGACAGCCTAAAGGGCTTCGACATTCTCCTTTGTGCAGCAGTTTTGGGAGGTCATAACTAGATCAGTTGAGATCTTTAAGGATCCAGCCTTTGTTGTGTGTCCCACATCTGAATTGTATTTGACCCAGAGTCTATCACAGCTAGGTCCAAGGTTTGAGATGTTTATAGGGGAGGCATCAGGCAGTGATTAGTCAGTCTCTGCCATCATCAAACTATTGGTCAAATTATGGTACTCCACTTATAACAAATTCACTGGAGTGAAATTACTAAGCAGAACAGTATATTGGCTAGTGAGAAAGCCCAAACAGACAGGAAATAGCTGAGACAAAGACAGAGACTGAGGTGTATTTGAGATTTCTACCACTGAAAACTTTTTGTTACTCCAAGGAAGAGAATGATAGAATGGTGGTAGGGTTTACAGTAGAAAGAAAGTATTCTGTTTTTCCAATTGCGTGGAAATTTCTCCCTTTTGTGTTAAGGGCAGTTGTGGACAGACCAGAGCAGCTACTCCTGCAGAGCTGTCATATTTGGCAACCAAACTTTGTTCTTTGTCTTTTCAGATCCTATCTTTTGAGCTAGGGTAGAGCAACTGTTCTTTCAGTGTTTCTTTTCCTTATACTATGAACAGGTGTCTTTGTATAGACTAGACATAGAGGTGTCCTTGTTCTAGTTATTTCCAGTTGCCTAATCTAAAAAGTTTATTTATATATTTTTTCTAAGTCAAAATATCACAGTATTCTGAAAGGTCTTGTAATTTAGAGAAGGGGACATAGTATCTTCTATTTTTAAACTAAACCTGCCACCTTGGTTTAGGACCATCCAGAAAAAATTAAATAAGACAACTGTGATATCTTTGCCCTTATCAAGACTAGAGAGCTCCTGGAAAGTGGTAGTTAAGTGATCTCTGAAGCTAGGATGACTTTATTCTTTCTCTGTTTACAAATTTGACTTTTTTTTTTTTTTTTTTTTTTTGAGACGGAGTCTTGCTCTGTCGCCCAGGCTGGAGTGCAATGGCACGATCTCGGCTCACTGCAACCCCCACCTTCTGTATTCAAGCGATTCTCATGACTCAGCTTCCCAAGTAGCTGGGATTACAGGTGCCCACCACCACACCCAACTAATTTTTGTATTTTTAGTAGAGACGGGGTTTCACCATGTTGGCTAGGCTAGTCTTGAATTCCTGACCTCCAGTGATCCACCTGCTTTAGCCTCCCAAAGTGCAGGGATTACAGGTGTGAGCCACCACTCCTGGCCATGTAAGTGTTGTATTTTTACCTCAGTATCTGTTCCTGCCCAACAGGACCTGCGTACCTCATTTGCTATCAAAATGTTGAAGCTGTACTGGAAGTTTCCTTTATTCCCCCTTTCTAAGAGGAAATCTTTATTTTAGCTACACTGATTTTCCCCATTTTTGTAAAGTAGGGCTATTTTTTTTTTTTTTTTTTTTTTTTTTGAGATGGAGTCTCAGTCTATCGCCCAGACTGGAGTACAGTGGTGCAATCTCGGCTCACTGCAACCTCCGCCTCCCAGGTTCAAGCGATTCTCCTGCCTCAGCCTCTCGAGTAGCTGGGATTACAGGTGCCCACCATCACACCCGGCTAAGTTTTGTATTTTTAGTAGAGACAGGGTTTCTCCATGTTGGTCAGGCTGGTCTTGAACTCCCGACCTCAGGTGATCCGCCTACCTCGGCCTCCCAAAGTGCTGAGATTACAGGTGTGAGCCACTGCACTTGGCCATAAAGTAGGGCTACTGCAAGTGGTTAACTCAATCACTTAGTCCATGTGGAGCTAGAGTACCAGGGCTGGAATTCTGGCTGTGCTAACTCTAACTGTGTGACCCACCTTGTGGTTATGCTTGACCCATAGTTGAAATTTTAGAATTGGAGCCCTAAGAGTTCTTTCTCAGTCTGTCTGTGTGTTCATGTATCCATAACTCACGAAAGTCTTTATGCTCATTGTGTGAATGTGTAGTATTATCCTACCTCCAGACGGTATTAATAATTTAGATTACAAAACCTCTTAGAAGAATTATATTTTGATTGGCTTAGAGATAAATAAGCACTTATATAAGTGAAATATTCCTAAAATTCCCAGAAATTAAGAAAATCTAACCTCTATTTTTTTTTTTTTTTTCTGACACAGGGTCTCACCCTGTCACCTAGGCTGGAGTGCAGTGGCACTATCATGACTCACTGCAGCTTAGACCTCCTGGGCTCAAGTGATCCTCTTGCTTCAGCCTCGCAAATAGCTGGGACTACCTACAAGCAAATGTCATCACAACTGGCTAATTTTTGTATTTTTTGTAGTCATGGGGTTTCTCCATGTTGCCCAGGCTTGTCTTAAACTCCTGGGCTTAAGTGATCTGTCTCCCTTAGCCTCCAAAAGTTCCGGGATTACAGGCATAAGCCAGTGCACCTGGCCTTCTAACATTTTTTTTTTTTTTTTTTTTTTTGAGACGGAGTCTGGCTCTGTCACCGGGGCTGGAGTGCTGTGGCCAGATCTCAGCTCACTGCAAGCTCCGCCTCCCGGATTTTACGCCATTCTCCTGCCTCAGCCTCCCGAGTAGCTGGGACTACAGGCGCCTGCCACCTCGCCCGGCTAGTTTTTTGTATTTTTAGTAGAGATGGGGTTTCACCGTGTTAGCCAGGATGGTCTCGATCTCCTGACCTCGTGATCCACCCGTCTCGGCCTCCCAAAGTGCTGGGATTACAGGCTTGAGCCACCGCGCCCGGCCAACATTTTTAATGTGAAAAAAGAAGTGTTCTTATAGAAACTAACTCAGAAACATTTTAAGAACTCGAGTTAACATAATTTAGATAAATCTCTAGCAAGCAAAACTAGCTTAATACTTTTGGTTATATTTTCTCTGAATTACAGACATTAAGTATAAGTGTACATTTTTATTCTACTTAGGTATGCCCTTTAACTCCTACAGATCTACTAATTGAATAAGTCAGCATTAGTTCTACGTAATGTTTAAGATTATAAAACATATAAATTTATGTTTAATCAAATAGAAAAATCATTCCGATAAGCTTTATTTTGACAATAATTAGCTTGTAATTTCCAAGATCTTTGGTAACTTAAAATTTTAGAGTGATTCTAAATTGCAACAATTAATGGATATTAATTAGGTATCTAGACCATTTCCAGGAAACACTGATTACTAAGCATAATTTTAAGTTACGTGCTTCTTATTTTTATATGCAACAGAGAGACTATATCTTTAGGTTTTTTAATGAGCATGTTCATTTCTACCACTTTGAGAGTATATAAATGCTGTTGTGTGACAGATAGTGCACAATTATCCACGGTAGGGGAGGAAAAAACCTTTTTGTCTACACTTCTAGGTTCTGCAGCTGAGGCCCCAGAAATTAAACTGAGGTAAGACAGATAAACACGAGAAAAACAAACAGAGCTTATTAACAAAAGCAACATGGATACATGCAAGAAGAACTCAGTGATGAGTAACTCAAAGGGATGTTTAGAACTTGGGGCTTTTATAGCAGGTTAGCAAAGAACAATAAATTTGTAGAGAAGTGACAACATAAAGGAAAAGCAATTTAGGGCTGAGTGTGGTGGCTCATACCAACAATTCCAGCACTCTGGGAGGTCAGGGCAAGAGAATCACTTGAGCCTAGGAGTTTGAGATCAGCCTGGACAACATAGGGAGACCCTGTCTCTACAAAATAAAAAAGTTAGACAAGCATAGTGGTGCATGCCTGTGATCCCAGCTACTCAGGATCACTTGAGCCCAGGAGGTTGAGGCTGCAGTGAACCCTGACTGTGCCACTGCACTCCAGCCTGGGCAACAGAGTGAGGCCTTATTTCAAATAAAAAAAAGGAAAGGGGCTGGGCATGGTGACTTACACCTGTAATCCCAGCACTTTGGGAGGCCGAGGAGGGCGGAGTTTGAGACCAGCCTGGCCGACATGGTGAAACCCCATCTCTACTAAAAATACAAAAATTAGCTGGGTGTGGTGGTGGGTGCTATAATCCCAGTTACTCGGGAGACTGAGGCAGAAGAATCGTTTGAACCCGGGAGGTGGAGTTTGCAGTGAGCCGAGGTCATGCCATTACACTCCAGCCTGGGCGTCAGAGTGAGACTCCATCTCACAAAAAAAAAAAAAAAAACAAAAAAAAAACAAAAAAACAAAAAGAAAAAGAAAAGAAAAAGCAATTTAGGCCTTTTAGGGATGGCAAACTGTGTCAAGGTAGATATGTGAAGGAAACTAATGGATGATAAGGGCTATTTTATAAGGTTTCTATGTAGATTCCTCTCTGTGCCATTTCTGGGCTGTTAAGGTCTCGAGTTGTCTCTGGTAATTAAGACTTTCATAGTTGTCCTTCTATTGCTGGTGTGGGAGAGAGAGACATCTCTACAAATGAAAATTCATGTCAGACTTTTAGGCAAATGAGGGGGACGGCAGAGAATTTTTTTCAGTGTCTGCTGTTTCTCAATTGCTTTCAGCTCAAAATAATCCTTACGCCAAAGTGGCATATCATGGGGTGGCATATTCTGATCCCCTACATCACCCCTTCGTTTTCACTGTTGAATACAAGTTACTATGGTTAATTGTCTGGTGCATTCGGTTTTTCATACTCTAAAATATCTAGTATCTCTGAATTCATTCATGTCTTTTTATTTCCATTACAAACACCATCCTCCTTGTCCAAGCCATAAGTCTTTTCACCTGGTATATTGAATTAGCTTTTTAACCATCCCTGCAGTTTAGAGCAATATTTATAAAATTAAAGTCAGAATATGATACTCACTTTGTAACTGTCAGTGTTCCACTGCATAGTCTAACCCCACGTGACTTCTCCAGCTTCATCTTCTATCCCTTCTCTTCTCACTCACTTCTCTAGAGCCACACATGTTTCCTTGGTGCTCCATGAACATCCTCTCCAGCCCAGAGCCTCGGTGCTTGTTCTTCTCTCTACCTGAATGTTCTTTGCATGGCTGGATCCTTTACATCATCTGGTCTTAGAGGAAATATTACCCTCTGTGGTATGATATGACATATCCCAGTTCCTGTCACAGGGCTCCTAAAACCCTTAGAGTATCCTGAGTGATAGGGGTGACTTTTGTTATTCATAATGAGCCCCCTTTGATCACACCTGGGTTCATGCTAATGAGTGATTTGGGGTGAAGCCCCTAGATAGCCCAGGATGTAGCCAGTCACCAAAAAGACCCAGTGATTAGAGGATTACAGGGTTGGAAGTTTCAGGCCATCCACCAGCCTCCAGGAAAGGGGGCTGGAAGCTGGAAGTTAAGCTCTATAAAAACTCCTTAACAAGATCTGATGAGCTTTCAAGTTGCTGAACACATGGAGGTGCCTCTTCCCCCGTGCCTTTCCCTATGCATTTCTGCATCTGGCTTTTCATCTCTACCCTTTATAATAAATAGGCTTTGCAATAAACCAGTAAACATAAGTAAGTGTTTCCCTGGATTCTATGGGCTGTCCTAGCAAATTATCAAACCCGAGGAGGGGGATTGTGGGATCCTGGATTTATAGCTGATAGGTCAGAATCACAGGTCATAACCTGGGACTTGCAATTGGTACCTGAAGTGGGGCAGTCTTGGGGGACTGAGCCCTCACCCTGTGGGATCTGATGCTGTGTCCAGGTATCTAGTATTAGAATTGAATTGAATTATAGGATATGCAGTTACTGTACTCTGGAGAATTGGTAGGGAGAAATGCCAACACAATTTGGTGATCACAAGTTAAGTGTTCTGAGCTGCTTTGAGTGTGAGAGCAAGAAAATCGTTAGTTTGGCTTTTTGTATCTAATAGACCTCAGAGACCTTCCCTGACCACCCTATCTAAACTAGTTTCTCCCACACCATATTCCATTTTTAATTTTCTTCTTAGTGTCTACCAAGTGCCATCATCTGAAACTACCTAAATTCCTTTTTACTTGATTATTTTCTGTCTTCCCAACTGGGATATAAGCTCCATGAAACCAGGGACCTTATATTAAAAATTCTCATCACTGTTTCATCAAGGCCAAGAATGTGTCTGACCATAATAGAAGCTCAAGAAATGTTTGTTGCCAGGCACGGAGGCTTATGCTTGTAATCCCAGCACTTTGGGAGGCTGAGGTGGGCAGATCACAAGGTCAGGAGTTTGAGACCAACCTGGCCAATAAAGTGAACCCCATCTCTACTAAAAACACAAAAATTAGCCCAGTGTGGTGGCGCGTGCCTATAGTCCCAGCTACTCGGGAGGCTGAGGCAGAAGAATCACTTAAACCTGGGAGGTGGAGGTTGCATTGAGCCAAGATTGCTCCACTGCACTCCAGCCTGGGCAACAGAGTGAGACTCCATCTCAAAAAAAAATAAAGAAAGAAAAAAGAAATGTTTGTTTATGGGTGAAAGAATATCAGCAACGTTCCTGGGTCTTACCATGTGTACTTCCAACCCTACTGAGGTGAAAAGCCAGGCCTGGGCATGGACTGTGTGTCTTCCATTTCTTAGCAACGCCAGTTGTTTCCTGCTTAATGGCCTTAGCCTTCGGGCACAGACCCAGAACAAAAGGGTATCAAGGGAGTTTCAAGCAACCTATCTTCTTTAATCTCCCCAGGAATGTTGCCCCTGCCCCCAAACTGCATTCCAGTCTTAGCCTTGGAATGAGAGCCCTCTTTCAGCAAAAGGGTGCATGACAAGAGGCTGTTTCAGAGGGTCCAAGACAGGATTTCCACAATTGTTAGTGTCTTCTCCATGTTCCCAATAAGTGTTTTAAGATTCCACATTTTTCCAGTCAAGTGTATCAACCATTTTTACACAAAAATGGAGCAAATTAGAGCACTTGGTTAACTGCATTTGGGCCTTGCAAGTTGTTGATTGATTCATCTGGATTTCAGAATCTGGTTTATAGTTCAGTTTTTTTTCCCCTGCTTTAAGCTTTGCACATTTGAACTGGAATTTGCCTTATTGTCCCTTGTCAAAATCATTGAACTGTTCCGATTAGCCTAAATCTCACTCAACAGATTTGTTTTCTGTTGCTATAATGGAATACCATAGACTGGGTAATTTACAAAGAACAGAGATTAATTTCTTGTAGTTCTGGAGGCTGGGAAGTCCAAGGTGGAGGGGCCCGCATCTAGCCGGGACCTTCTTGCTGCATCCATCCCATGGCGGAAGGCAGAAGGGCAAAAGAGTAGATATGAGCCAGCTAGAGCAGACAGGCCCCAACTCGCTTTTTATCAGGAACCCACTCTGGAGATAACAGCATTAATCCATTCATGAGGGCAGAGCCCTCATGGCCTAATTGTCTCTTAACAATCCCACTTCTTAATATCATCACGATGGGAATTAAATTTCAACATGAGTTTTGGAGGGGACATTCAAACAATAGCAGTACTGAGTGCCTCTTACATGCCAGACACAGTTGTGAGCACTTGAAATGCACCAGGAAGCAAGAGACACAAGTTCCTTGCCCAAGAGGACCTTCCATTCTAGGGGTATGGGGTAGGTGGGTGGGATAACAACAAACATAATAACTAAGTAAATTGTACAGGATGTTGGCGGGTGATAAGTAAGTTCTTTGGACAAAAGAAAAAGTAAATGGGGGTGAAGAGATCTGTGGGAGGTAGCAATTTTAAACAGAGGAGCCCAGTTTAGATTGTGACATTTGAACGAAGACTTGAAGGAAGTAAGAGAATCAGATCTGAACATTTAAGAGCAGAGCATCCCAGGCAGAGAGAGCAACTAATATTGAGGCCTCAAGGCAGGAGCATGCCTGGTACTTTACGAAACAGCAGTATGGCTGGACTGGGTGAATGAGAATGGCAGGAGACAAGGCCAGAGAATTGATGGGGGTTGAACTGTGTAGGGCCTTGTAGCCACTGTAGAACTTGGGTTTTTACTCTCAGAGACATGGGGAGTTGTGGCTGGATTTTGAACAGAGGAGTGACAGGAGCCACTCTGTTTTCAAAGGATCACTCAGGCAGCTGTGTTGAGAACAGACTATGGAAGTGCAAGGGTAGAAGCTAGAAGACCTGTTACTATTCCAGCAATGCAGGCAAGAAATGGTGGTAGTAGCAGGGAAAATAATGAAAATTGGTTAGATTTCAGATATACTCTGAAGAGAAACCCACAGGAAGAAATGGGTATGGTGTTTGAGAGAAAGAAAGGAGTCGAAGCTGACTTCAAGGTTCTCCCTTGAGCAATGAGAAGGATAGAGTTGCCATGAACTGAGATGGGGAAGGCTTAGGGAAGCATCAGCTTGGGGTGTGTATTTCCTATGGAGAAGTTGAGCAGGCAGTTGCATAGACAAGTCAGGAGCTCAGAGGAGAGGTCTGGGCTAGAAATTTAGATTTGGGAGTTCTTGGCATATATTAAGTATTTAAAGCCATAAAATTGGATAAGAGAATAACAGTAGAGAAAGAACAGAGGGTCAAAGATTGAGCCCTGGGGTATTGCAACTTTTAGAACAGTACTGAAGAATAAACACATAATGTGAGCCGCATTGATTTAAAATTTTCCACTAGCTGCACTTTTGGTTTGTTTGTTTTTTGAGACAGAGCCTTGCTCTGTCACTCACGCCAGAGTGTAGAGGCATGATCACAGCTAACTGTAGCCTCTACTTCTTGGGCTCAAACAGTCCCCCAACCCCAGCCTCCCCAGCAGCTGAGACCACAGGCACATGCCACCATGCCTGGCCAATTTTCGTATTTTATTTTGAGATGGGATTTTGCCATGTTACCCAGGCTAGTATTGAACTCCTAGGCTTAAGTCAACCTCCTGCCTCCACCTCCCGAAGTACTGGGATTACAGGATAAGCCACCACACCTGGCCTGGAAGGTGAATTTTGAAAGGAAAAGGAAAATTAGTTGTGCATGATGGTCATGCACCTGTAGTCCCAGCTACCCAGGAGGCTAAGACAGGAGGATCACATGAGCCCAGGAGCTGGGGGCTGTAGTGAGCTGTGATCACACCATTGTACTCCAGCCTGGGTGTAAGGCTATGTCTCAAAAAAATAGATAAATAATATAAAATTTAAAAATAAAGAAAAAAGAAACAGGCAAAATTAATTTTAAACTATATTTTATTTAACCCAAGATATCCAAAGTTTTACCATTTAATCATGTAAGCAACATAAAAATTCACAATGAAATATTTTACATCCCTTTTACTCCTAGTAAGTCTTTGCAATCTTTTTTTTTTTTTTTTTTTTTTTTTTTTTTTTTTGAGACGGAGTCTGGCTCTGTCTCCCAGGCTGGAGTACAGTGGCGCAATCTCAGCTTACTGCAAGCTCCACCTCCCAGGTTCACGCCATTCTCCTGCCTCAGCCTCCCAAGTAGCTGGGACTACAGGTGTCCGCTACTACGCCTGGCTAATTTTTTGTATTTTCAGTAGAGATGGGTTTCACCATGTTAGCCAGCATGCTCTCGATCTCCTGACCTTGTGATCTGCCCGCCTCAGCCTCCCAAAGTGTTGAGATTACAGGTGTGAGCCACCTCGCCCGGCCAAGTCTTTGCAATCTTATGTGTCCGGAACACTTACAGCAATCTCAATTCTGGCTAACCACATTTCTAATGCTCTGTAGCAATGTGAGGCCAGTGGCTAACTTGTTGGACAGCTTAGATTGAGAGGTTTAGGAGAAGATAAGCTAGCAAGGGAGACTGAGAAGGAGGAACCTGTGAAGTAGAAAGAAAACCGAGACACCACTGCGTTCCAGAAGCCATGTGGGTAGAAGTGGTGATAATCTCTAGAAGTTCTCTTCTGATGGTTTCCATTTTCTTAGTGAAGGAGCAAGGAAGGTTTCCTGCCCAGGGTGAGGACGTGGGAGGAGGTATTGGAGGTTTGAGGACAGAGGACAGGGTGTGAAATAGGAGAGTGGGGTGGGAGAGTAAATACACCAGGGAAGTAAGGGATGATTGCTGGGCAGCAGGAAAACTCACTGAGATTGAGATGCATGAATTTAAAGGGAAAACAAGGCAGTGAGGCTGAGTGTTTTTCTCCAGCCACAAAGATCCAGGAGGTAGAGATGGAGACTTGGATTTTACCAGGGTAATGGTTTTATGGCCTACTTCTTGATGCCACTTTGTTTTGGTTAAACTTGTTCTGATTGCAGATAACAGGAATCAGCTCATACAAAAAATGAAATTTAGAGAAAAAAATTTAGAATTTTTAAAGAAAGGAAATTTGCTGGAAAAATTCTGGATGATTTTCAGAAATAGAAAGGCACCCAGAAAGTCAGGAAGCAGGAGGCAGTGGTCTGCACTGAGCTGCAGGTGCCCTCTCAGTGTGCCTGCCTCCACCTCCTCTTTTGCATTTCTAGCCACTACCCCGTGCAAGATGACCCTGCCATTGCCAATAAGATATCACCTCACCCCCAGCCTCAGAACTCACAGTTGTCTTTGAATTTATATTATGCCATGGGCTGAATTGTGTCACCCCAAAACTCATACATCAAAGCCTTAACCCTAGGGTGATGGTATTTGGAGGCAGAGCATTTGGGAGATAACTAGGGTTAGATGAGGTCACAAGAGTGGGGCCTACATGATGGCATTAGTGCCCTTATAAGAAGAGACCAGAGAGCTAGCTTTCTCTCCACCAAGGAAAGGCCATGGCAAGAAAGCAACCATCTTGCAAGCCAGGCAGAGTGGCTTCTCCAGGAGCCAAGCTGGCTGGCACCGTGATAGTGGACTTCCAGCCTCCAGAACTGTAAGAAATACATTTTTGTTTAAGCCATCAAGTCTATAGTATTTTGTTACAGCAACCCACACTCACTAAGACACATTACTAAGAGAGAGAATCTGATGGAATAACCTTGGGTCAAATGGGGTGTAAGTCAAGGAAGAAGTCATAAGGGAAAGGCAATGGTTAACACTTCAAAAGATTGTTTTATATATTTGCAAAAACAGCTTCAAAGGCTGACTCCTAATAAGTGTTCAAATGAAGTTTCGTAGAATATTCAGTATTAAAGGGTAATTAATATATATAGTCTCTCTCTATATATAAAACCACAACTCAAATATAAAGTGAATGCATATCAAAGATTTTATTTACCTCATTAATGAAGGGATCAGTAAGATGTTTCAACCAGTTCAAAAGAGAATTCAGAGGTCATATATATAAATAGGGCAAAAAGTGAATTTATAAATAGATGCAAAGCTGGCTTTTTGTGGGGATGGGAAGAGAGAAAAATCAATTGCCCCTCCACTAGACAAGATTCATTTTCATGTGTATAAAGCAGAATTATTTGCATTGCTATCAGTTGTTTACAACTTCTAGTGTTGTAAAATAGCTTAGAGACAATGAAAGGTGCAAGTCCCATAGAATCAGGTAACCTAGAAGGGTGAGCTCTACATAAAGCATGGTTTTCACTGAAGACATTTAATAATTCTTTGATCCATTTCACAGCCTTTCACAATTTTTTTCTGACAACTAAAAATACCTGAATTATTGGTAAGCACCATTTCTTCATGATTCTCTCACTGTCCATTATTTTTATGTGCTCAATATTAGTTGGCACATTTTCATTTTTAAAAATGAAGTTTTCTATTAATTATTTAAAGTTATATGGCACTCAGAGCCATAATCACATACAATAAAATATCAGATATCCAAATTCCTCGCAAATGTGCATAATTTTATCCTGTTAAGCCCCAAAGCTGTATTATCTCATACATTTTGGTCTTTCTAAACCATATTAGATCTCTGCCTCATATAACAAAAAATGGAAAACACTATTAATGATATGAGCAAATGCTCACAAGGTTAATATTAAACTTTAAAAAGCAGGATAAAATTGTGTTCTAGTGGATCTAAATTTTCTTCTGTGTCTTTTTTGTTTTGAGAACTTTGAAAATACAAAACATAATTACCTGTATTTTTCCACTCGAGAATAAACAGCTGTTAGCAGTCACAATGTCCCAGTCTTTTTTCCTGTTGTATTACTATTTTCAAATTATTTATGCCCTTTCCTGAGAGGATCTTATGCACCCCTCTCATTGCCACGTGACTTGCAGGACACATCCCATTTATGGTGGGCGTGGCCATCTGACTTAGTTTTGTGGGCCACTGGCTCTGTGCTACTTCCTAGCTGATGCTTTGGTTCTGCCACTTTTCATTTCTCTCTGCTGTGAAAACAGCATCTTTGTAGTAGAAGCGTTTGCTTCCACTTAAATCCTAGAATAAAGAAGACACATCGAGCAGAACCCTGGCCATCTGCAACTGGGTTGACCAGAGCAGTAAATACACCTGTGTGCATGTAAGCCCTTGGGGTGTGTGGAGGCTGTTTGTTACTGTGACACCACCTACCCATGTATTTGGTTTTTAAAATTAAAGATGTGGCCAGGTGTGGTGACTCATGCTTGTAATCACAGCACTTTGAGAGGCTGAGGCAGGAGGATCACTTCTGCCTAGGAGTTCAAGACCAGCCTAGGCAACATAGTAAGACCCTGTCTCTACAAAAAAATAAAATAATTAGCCAGGTGTGGTGATGGATGCCTGTAATTCCAGTTACTTGGGAGACTGAGGTGGGAGGATCTAAGAATTTGAGGCTGCAGTGAGATATAATTGCATCATAGCACTCCAGCCTAGGTGAGAAGAGCAAGGCTCTGTCTCTAAAAAAAAATTACAGATGTGTATGTATTGCATTTTGATTCCTACATTTTCTCCTTCAGAATTCACTTTTCTTTTTGTTCAACCAGTTCTTTCAGTGAGAGTCTGTGATTAGTAACATTTCAGAGTTCGTGTATCTTACTGGGCATAGAATTTTACATTTAACATTATTTTATTTCAGCATTTTCAGGATTTTATTCCATTGCCTTTTGGCATCTGCTTACATATGAGAAAGTCTGGAATCAATCTGATTTATTTTATTTTATTTTATTTTATTTTTTTGAGACAGGGTCTCACTCTGTCGCCCAGGCTGGAGTGCAGTGGCACAGTCACAGGTCACTGCAAGTCTCGATCTCCTGGGTTCAAGTGATCCTCCCACCTCAGCCTCCCCAGTAGCTGGGACTACAGGCACACACCACCACACCTGGCTAATTTTTAAATTTTCTGTAAGCCAGGCATTGTAATCCCATCACTTTGGGAGGCTGACGTGGGTGGATCACCTGAGGTCAGGACTTCGAGACCAGCCTAGTCAACACGATGAAACCCCGTCTCCACTAAAAATACAAAAATTAGCTGGGCATGATGGTGGACACCTGTAATCCCAGCTACTTGGGAGGCTGAGGCAGGAGAATCACTTGAACCTAGTAGGCAGAGGTTGCAGTGAGCTGAGATTGAGCCATTGCGCTCCAGCCTGGTCAACAAGAATGACACTCTGTCTCAAAAAAAAAAAAAAATTTTTTTTTTTTTTTTGTAGAGACAGGATCTCGCCATGTTGCCCAGAACTCCTGGGCTCAAGTCATCCCTCCTCCTCAGCCTCTCAAAGTGCTGGCATTACAGGCCTGAGCCACCTCACCCAGCCCAATCTGATTCTTGTTTCTTGGTAAATAATCTGTCTTCCCTCTTTAGTAGCTTTTAAGATTTCCTTTTCTTGTTTTCAAGTGTGGCTATGAGTTTTTAAACCTATTCCCTCTCTCATTTTATGTGTTTGGAGAAGGAGGAGGTTTCAACTTTGCTCCACCTGCTGCTTGACCCAGAACTTGGTTCCTGCATGACTAAATGGAGCAGACTTGCTTTGATGGCATATACTCATTATTTTGAACCATCCACTTTTGTGTAGTGTTGCAAAAACCTCATGCCCTCAGGCCCTGATGAAGTTTATACATCTATTTGGATTTAAGTGTCATTAACATTGATGAACTTTTTAAAAAACATTGTATTTTTTTAGTTCTTGTGTCTTCTTCTTTTTTTAAACAGAGTCTTGCTCTGTTACCCAGGCTGGAGTACAGTGGTGCGATCTTGGCTTACTGCAACCTCCTCCCGGGTTCAAGTGATTCTCCTGCCTCAGTCTCCCGAGTAGCTGGGATAACAGGCATCCACCACAGGGCCTGGGTAATTTTTGTATTTTTAGTAGAGATGTAGAGATGGGGTTTTGCCATGTTGGCCAGGCTGGTCTCGAACTCCTGACCTAAAGCAACCCACCTGCCTCAGCCTCCCAAATTGCTGGTATCACAGGCATGAGCCACCACACCTGGCCACTAGTGTCTTCTTTTAGAGTTTTTCCCCTTCTTCTCTTCTTTCTGGCTGTAAGCTGCCACTTGATTCCAATGTCCATATACACATCTATAGCAATCTTTTGCCTGTTGCTTGGGCTCTACACTGCTCCCCAGTCACCTCAGAATTATTCCTCCTGCTTTACTGCACAGAACAAATGTACTGTCTCTATGTCTCTAGCTCCTGCCTCCAAACTCAGCTTGTGACTTCGTTTTCAAAACCCACAGGATTACTCACGTGCTCTAGCAAACAATAGAATATCTTTTATGATTCCTTTTCTTTTTCCTATTAGTTCAGCAAACAAAGAAATGATATAGAAACGTATTTCTTTATTGATAGAACTCATGTACTTTATTAGTGAGGCATTGTACCTGACTTCTAATAATAAAGGCCTGAATTAAAGGACTTAATCCAATAAAAGCTTTTTGCGCCCTGTATAAAAAACTTCAGAGGTACGCAATGTGAAGCTTGTATTGTGGGCTCCTTAGTCATCTGGGCTCAAGCACTTTCTGTTTTTCTGTTTGGCCTTCCTTAACACAAAAGTTTCAAACTCAGTGACCCTTTGTGGTCACAAGATGGGTGCTGGAGATCCAGCGACCATGACCAGGTTCTATTTATTTATTTATTTATTATTTTTATTTTTATTTTTTTGAGATGAAGTATCGCTCTGTCACCCAGGCTGGAGTGCAGTGGTACAATCTCGGCTCACTACAACCTCTGCCTCCCAGATTCAAGCAATTCTTCTGCCTCAGCCTCCTGAGTAGCTGGGATTACAGGTGCACACCACCATGCCTGACTAATTTTTGTATTTTTAGCACAGACAGGGCTTCACCATGTTGGTCAGGCTGGTCTCGAACTCCTGACCTCATGATCCACCCACCTTGGCCTCCCAAAGTGCTGAGATTACAGACATGAGCCACCCCATCAGTTCTTTTTATTTTTTAAGAGATGGGGTCTTGCTATGTTGCCCAGGCTGGACTCAAACTCCTAGGCTCAAGCAGTGATCCTCCTAGGACAAAGAGGAAAGTGAAAAGGGTGAAAAGATATAACGACCACCAGAATTAGCTCCTTTTAAAGTTTCCAGGTGCTCCACCTCTTCCACATATATTTCTTTGGCCATCTCTAGCTGCAAGGGAAATACTTTGTTATTTCATGTAAATGGAATATATTTCTTTATGCCATTGCTTTTGATTAGTCTGCAGCCTACATTAACTTACATCCTTGTTCTCAGCCATATTCTAGTTAGATGAGATATGACTCAATTTTTTTTCTTTTTTTTTTTTTTTGAGTTGAAGTCTTATTCTGTTCCCCAGGCTGGAGTGCAGTGGCATGATCATGGTTCACTGCAACTTGGAACTCCTGGGCTCAAGCAGTCCTTCCACCTCAGCTTCCTGTGTAGCTGGGATTGCAGGTGCATGCTACCATGCCTGGCTAATTTTTAAGTTTTTTGTAGAGGTAAAGTCTTGCTATGTTGCCCTGGCTGGTCTTGAACTTCTGTCTCAAGTGATCCTCCCACCTTTGGCCTCCCAAGTGCTGTACCAATTTTAAAAATAAATGTGAATGTTTTTATTTTCATTGCCCTTGGTTGTTTTCAAAGATAAAATCAATAACTGTAGAATGGATAAAACACTCACCATCAAAATCATTGAATGTAGCTAACTTGAAGTGCCATCCAGGAAGCACTGTAGAATTGGCAACATTGACTCACACACTTGTCAGTTAGTTCAGTTCCACATTTACTGGGTGCCTATAGCGCTGGCCAGGCACCAGTTACCTGTGGTCAATACAGGAACAATCAAGATTGCCCTGTCCTTGAAGAGTTCCATTTTAGTGCCTCACAAGTAACTGAAGGCAGAGGGAAGCCGCCAATGGTTTTACGCAGAGCCAAAAAGTGATCACCTCTGGGTCTTTGAAAGACAGCTCAGACTACGTAGAGTGAGTGGGAAGAGTACAGAGGATTGAGGTGGGGGATTTTGTTCTAGAGGCCAAATACTGTCCTGCATTGCTGTGTCATTGCTGTCTGTTAATTGCACCCCACGTTCCACACCACTTGCCTGATCTATCCCAGAATCTTATCCTTCACCTTTAGATTTTTCTCACCTCAAACCTTCAGCTCCATACCTACCCTACCGGAAGTTCCGGGATAGTCAAAGTGACTCTCTAAGATCAAGAGTCCACAATGTCTTCATGAATCCATTATTTGCTCATTTACCAAGCTCTGCATATGCTCTGGGCTCTGCACTATGGGCTAGAGTTGCAAAGGTGGATCAGACTAAATTCTTGCCTCCAAGGCAGGGACAAAGTTTTCTGCTGCTCTTTCTACTTGAAAAGTATTAAGAATCTAAACTGATCTTGGCTAGAGAAGGGAGATAGAGGAGACGGTGGAGCAAGAATCAGAACATAAAATGGGCAGCATGGGATTGATAGCCATGAAATCAGGAGGGCAGATTTGTCCTCAGGGCCCAGTAGTACTTTTCTCTGAACCCAGAGATGGCCTCTTTCCCTTCCTCCTCCTCTGGTCTCCTCACAGCCAAGCCTGGCTTCCATTCAAACTTTCCGGAAATCCCCTGCCCAATTTCCAGCTTTTCATAGAATGACTCTCTGGAGAATATTCCCATTGTCCTTGGAATTAGAACAATGAGAGAGTAGAGCCTCCTCTCTGGCTTCAGATTACATCCCTGCTCCCAGCCTGCCTCCCACCAAAGTAAAAGCTTCCTCGACTCTCCAATCGCTGTTCCCATCTGTAGTGAGGCAGGAAGATAGGGGAGGTAGAAGAAAAAGCATTTTCTACAAGTCAACGCAGCACCTTAAGCACTACCTGGTGCCTTTCTTCTCCTGGCTAGAACTGAGAAGAATCTCTATGCAGGACTGGGATTGGACACCTGCCTATGCTCTAGGTTGGCAAGCAAGCTCCGGGTTTGATTGCTGTGTTTTCTAAATTTCTCTCTCTATATATATATCTCTCTTTTTTTTTTTTTTTCTGAGACATAGTCTTGTTCCGTCGCCCAGGCTGGAGTACAGTGGCGCCATCTTGGCTCACTGCTGCAACCTCCATCTCCTGGGTTCAAGCGATTCTCCCGCCGCAGCCACCTAAGTAGCTGGGATTACAGGCACCCACCACCATGCTGGGCTGAGTTTTGTATTTGTAGTAGAGACAGGGATTCATCATGTTGGCCAGGCTGTTCTCAAACTCCTGACCTCAAGTGATCCGCCTGTCTTGGCCTCCCAAAGTGCTGGGATTACAGGCATGAGCCACCGTGCCAGCCTCTAAATCTCTTTTGATGCCTCAGTTTCCCCCCTGTCACTGGGGTGAGAGGACCCAGAGGCCATTCTGAAGGGACTGGCAGTCTAATTTTCCTCACTGCCCACTCCTCTTCCACTCCCTACTCTGACCGTAGGAGACTCCTGCCCCCTTTCTACCCAGTTCAGCCAAAAGGGCTGCTGGATGGGGAGGGTGCAGGCGGGGCTTTTCTTGCACCATCCTGGCGCCTGACTGGGTCGAGTTACTGGAGGCAGTCTGGATTTGAATGTGCAAATAAACAGAGGTCGCTTTGATCCTTGAGGCTCACAGGGAGGGGGAAGAAAACGGAGTGCCCTGGTCAGAGAAGTGCATGCTGGGCACTTGAAAGAGGGTTTGGGGGAAAGTGGAGCATGAGCTTGTCCTTATTCCTTTGACTGGACCCAAAACCTAATTTGTTAAAAAATAAAAAAAAAGAGAGAGAGAGAGATCCAGAAAGAGGCAGGGACCCACATCAGACATTTCAGACCTCCTCTGGGAACCAAATATTCCAATGGCTTTTCTGCCTTGTCACCAGGAGGGGAATGGGTTGCTTGAAGCCCACCCTCCCTCAAGGCTCTCTTGCCTTTGGGACATCTTGGGTGCCACTTGGGAGAAGGAGAAGCAGGGTGGAACTATGGGGTGTGTGTGGTTCAGGGTGGGGCTGTAGGTTGGGAGGGGGTAGGGCCTATTGTCTCCCTGGGCACCAATCCACAGCCACAGGCAGGCTTAGAGAGGGAGAGACAAAGGAGGGAATGGGAAAGCACAAAGGGAGCGGGAATGAAATGGTAAGTAAAGGCAAACAAAAGTGAGCCGGGGGAGACAAAAGCTGGGAACAATATTCCCCAGGCAATAGGCTCGGGAACAATAGGGACACTGACAGCCCCACAAAGACACCAGTGTCTCCAAGTAGACGTTATCTCAGGCAGTGGTTGGCAGCCCCGCTCTGGGTGCAGCTATTTTCAGTGCCGCTTTTGTGCCATGCTGAACAATATTCCTTGCATGGCTGCTGATAGAAAGATGAGAAGGTTTCTGTTTGATTCTTCTCTTCCTTCCCTCCCTCCTCCCCTTTTTCCAACCCCCACCAGCTCCAGGCAGTCTGCGCTCAAGTCTCTGGCCTGGTTAGGGGTGTGTGTGTGTGTGTGTGTGTGTTGGGAAGAGACCAAGTGGGGAGGGTCTGTATCTGGGCTTCTAGTTGCCCTCAATCTTATCAGGGTCTCCATGGAGGGAAACTAGTGGAATGGAGATTAGGGCTTGGCAAATGGAGCTGAGAACAGGGGTGTGTGAGGAGGGTCATCAGGGCAGTGGATCCTGCCCTTGCCCCAAATCACAAGAGCAGCCTGAGTGAGTGACTATAAAAAGCCCTGCTTAGCAAGGGTTTTGGCTGTTGCTGGCTTTTCACATACCTAATAGCCAAGGCCATAAGGGGTCTACCCTGTCATTCCACCCCTTCCTCCTTTGTGCCCACAAGTGTTCCCCACTCTACCCCCATAGCCACTGCTTTCTCCCATTCTTGTTTGTAGTTTTACCAGCCCCTTGACTAGCTCCCAACTTCCCTCCCCATCTTCGCCACTGCCAGATGAACCTAAGAGATCAGGGAAACTAGTCCTAGCTTGGGAAAAGACTGGTATGCCCTGGCCCTTCCTTAGGCCTGATGGCCACTCCCACAGAGGTGTCCATGACCTTCATCCACAGTGCTGGCTATTCCCCACCAAGTATCTCCCCTGTGTTCCTCCCTAGAGGAACTCTGACCCTAGAACATTGAGTCAGAGGTGTCCTTTCCCAGGGCCCCCTTGTGCATACAGCTGGTGTTTTGTCAGTGTCTTAGCCCACTATGGCTGCCCCTGTGGGCTTAGATAGAATCTTACAGTTTTTCATCTAGCTGATCTTCTTCTCTGTATTACTATTCTATTCAGGTTATTTTTCTAGGTGGCTAAACCACTAAATTTCAGTTCTCTGACTTCCTCAAAAAAAATGAGACCAAATTTCTTAGGAAGGCTTTTATGTAAAAATTTCTGCCGGGTGCTGTGGCTCATGCCTGTATCCCACAACTTGGGGAGGCTGAGGCAGGCGGATCACGAGGTCAAGAGATCAATACCGTCCTGGCCAACATGGTGAAACCTCATCTCCATTAAAAATACAAAAATTAGGCCAGGCATGGTGGCTCACATCTGTAATCCCAGCACTTTGGGAGGCTGAGGCGGCTAGATCACGAGGTCAAGAGATTGAAACCATTCTGGCCAACATGATGAAACCCCTTCTCTACTAAAAATACAAAAATTAGCTGGGTGTGGCAGCATGCGCCTGTAGTCCCAGATACTGGGGAGGCTGAGGCAGGAGAATTGCTTGAACCTGGGAGGCAGAAGTTGCAGTGAGCTGAGATCATGCCATTGCACTCCAGCCTGGGTGACAGAGCCAGATTCCGTCTCAAAAAAAAAAAATAAAAATAAAAATAAAAAATAAATAATAAATAAATAAATAAAAATACAAAAATTGGCTGGGCGTGGTGGCGCATACTTGTAGAACCAGCTACTCAGGAGGCTGAGGAAGGAGAATCACTTTAACCTGGGAGGCAGAAGTTGCAGTGAGCCAAGATCACACCACTGTACTCCAGCCTAGTGACAGAGTAAGACTCTATCTCAAAAAAAAAAAAAAAAAAAAAAAAAAATTCAAGCACAATGCTGTCCTGAGTCTAGACACTCAGGTTGACCCAGAAAGTTGAGTCATTGTGTAATCTGTAGGACTTGTGGCTATTTGTCCAGGCTTTTTTCTTTTTTTTTTTTTTTTTTTTTTTTTGAGTTGGTGTCTCTTTTTTGTTGCCCAGGCTGGAGTGCAATGGCATGATCTCAACTTGCTGCAACCTCTGCCTCCCAGGTTCAAGTTATTCTCCCACCTCAGCCTCCCAGGTAGCTGGGATTACAGGCACCCACCACCATGCCCAGCTAATTTTTGTATTTTTAGTAGAGACAGGGTTTCACCATGTTGGCCAGGCTGGATATTTGTCCAGCTTTCTAAATATAAGTTTGATTTTTGAAGGCAGAAAACACTTTCATACCTCTGTTGGCTACTTCATGGCATCATGGTACACAGTGAGTTCTTAATAAACACTTGCTGAATTGGACTGAATTTAGAGAATCAGAAGGGACCTTAAAGCTCGTCTAATACCTTACTACTCAAAATGTTGTCTCTGGCCCAGCAGCATCAGCATCACCTGAGAACTTGATAGAAATGCAGAATCTCAGACTTCCTGAATCAGCGTCTGCATTTTAACAAGCTCCCAAGGTAATCCATATGCTCCTGAAGACACACACAACTGGTCTAGTACAGCTTTTCCCTCCCTGCCTTTCCCAAACTACTACTTGTTTTATAACATTATCACCATCCATTACCTAGAATCTTAGAAACCGTGAGCTAGACTAGGCCGTCCAGCTGGCGACTACAGAAAGACCTCAGTGGACATGAACTTACTATCTGTGGTAACAGTCAGTTCCATGGTTGGAATAAAATCCGATGGAATAGAATTAAATTTGCATGAAACAGCCTTAGGAATGGGACTTTGCACTTAGTATATACTCAATCAAAGCCTGTTGGGGGAAAGGTCTAAATAATCTATTATTACCTCTCTTGAATGATTCCTATGGTAGTTCATGTTATGTGTCAACTTGACTGGGACATGAGGTGCCCAGACATTTGGTCAAACATTATTCCGGGCATGCCTGTGGAAGCATTCCTGGATGAGATAAACATATGAATCAGAAGACTGAGTGAAGCAGATTCTGTTCCCTAATATGGGTGAGCCTTATTCAATCAGTCAAAAGCCTGAATAGAACAAAAATGCTCAGTAAAAGGGAATTTTGTCTGTCTTACTCCTTGAGCTAGGATATTGGTCTTCTGCCTTTGGACTTTAATGGAAACATTGGCTCTTTGTGGGTCTCAATCTTGGTGACTTTTGGACTTGAATTTATACCACTTGCTGTCCGGTTCTCAGACCTTCAGACTTGGACTAGAACTACACCATTGCTCTCTTGGGTCTCTAGATTGCTGACTGCAGACCTTGCAACTTCGTAGCCTCGATAATCACATGAACCAATTCCCCTAATACCTCTTTCTTGCTGTCTTTCTCTCTCATATCACACACACACACACACACACATACACACACACACGTGCTGTTTGTACTGCTTCCCTGGGGAACTCTGGCTAATACATTTTTTTTGGTAGTGAGACATGAGGTGGTGCTGTAACTAATATCTAAACATGTAGAAGTGGCTTTGGAACTGGCTAATGGGTAGAGGCTGCAAGATTTTTGAGGTACATGCAAGAAACATGGATATTAAGAGTAATTCTGGTGAAATGTCAGACAGAAATGAGGATCATGTTATTGGAAACTGGAGGAAAGGAAACCTGTTACAAAATGGTGAAGACAGGGCATGGTGGCTCACGCCTGTAATCCCAGCACTTTGGGAGGCTGAGGCGGGCAGATGACTTGAGGCCAGGATTTCAAGACCAAACTGGCCAATATGGTGAAAATTCGTCCATCTCTACTAAAAATACAAAAATTAGTGGAGTGTGGTACCACATGCCTGTAGTCCCAGCTACTTGGGAGGCTGAGGCATGAGAATTGCTTGAACCCAGGAGGCAGAGGTTGCAGTGAGCCAAGATGATACCACTGCACTCCGGCATGAGTGACAGAGCAAGACTCTGTCTCAAAAATAAATAAATAAGTAAATAAATAAATAAATAAATAAATAAATAAATAAATAAAGTGGTGAATAACTTGGTTAAAGAGTGTTTTGTGGAAAGTAGAACTTGTGAGCAATATAATTGGATATTTAGCTGAGGAGATTTCTAAGCAGAGTGCTGAAGGAGCAACTTTGTTCCTCCTGACTGCTTACAGCAAAATGGGAAAGGAGAGAAATTGGTTCAAGAAGGAATTGTTAAGCATAAAGGAACCAGAAATAGAGGATTTGGGAAAGTCTATCCATATTGGAAAAAAAAAGAAAAAACTTATTATGAAAAAAGGACTAAAACTAAAACTATTTGATAAAGAGGTCATGACTAAGACTCATAAACTTCATTAACCATCTTAGCAAAAGCCAGGAATAGAGATGGGATTATACTAGCAAAGACACTGCCAGTTTGAACTAAACAAAGTGGAAAGAGAAAACAAGATGAAATGAAAGAAGGCTATTGAACTTCTTAAATCCTTATTCTGCAAGTAAAAGTGAAGAATGACCTCAAAGGTGATTCAGATACCATCAGGGCTGCCTCCTTGGTTTCAAAGGGTGGGGTGATTGCCTCAGTTTCAAGTGGCCAGACAGCCTCTGACTAAAGCCTTGTGGGTGGGGCTACACTGTGGAGCCCTAAGGGTGTAAATCCCTGTGAGGGCAGAGCTGTGGAGGAGAGACTGCTTCCCCAGTAGGTCCTAAATATGGGACAGACTCCCCAGTGGGCCTGAAAGGTGGAGTATTGAGCCAAAGAGTAGTATTCTTGAGGCTTACAATTGAATAGAGTTTCCCTTGCTAGATTTTGGACTTCCTTGGGATCATCATCTCTTTCTTCCATCATCTCTTTCTTCCTTCCTCTCTTTTGGAATGGGAATGTCTATCCTATGGCTGTACACCATTGTTTCTGGAAGTATGTAACTTGTCTGGTTTCACAGGTTCATAGCTGGAGAGGAATTTTGCCTAAGGGTGAATGTACTGTAAGTCTCACCCATATCTGATTTAGATGATATTTAGATGAGACTATGGGCTTTGGAATTGATGCTGGAATGTGTTGAGTTTAGGGAAGAAGCTGTAAATATAATAAAAGTTTAAAAAAGAAGATGTAAATATAATAATTTTTTAAAAAATTTTAATTGGTATACAAGCCAGGTGCAGTGGCTCACATCTATAATCCCAACACTTTGGGAGGCCAAGGCAGGTGGATCACTTGAGGTCAGGAGTTTGAGACCAGCCTGGTCAACATGGTAAAACATTGTCTCTACTAAAAACACAAAAATTAGTTGGATGTGGTGGTGGGCACCTATAATACCAGCTACTTAGGAGGCTGAGACACAAGAATCACTTGAACCCGGGAGGTGAAGGTTTCAGTGAGCCGAGATCTCGCCACTGCACTCCAGCCTGGGTGAGAGGGTGAGACTTCATCTCAAAAATATTTTTGTTGTTGCTTTTTTGTTTGTTTTTGTTTTTTGAGATGGAGTATTGCTCTGTTGCCAGGCTGTAGTGCAATGGCGTGATCTTGGCTTACTGCAATCTCTGCCTCCCAGCTTCAAGTGATTCTCCTGCCTCAGCCTCCCCAGTAGCTGGGACTACAGGCACGCACCACCACACCAAGCTCATTTTTGTATTTTTAGTAGAGACAGGGTTTTACCATGTTGGCCAGATGGTCTCCATCTCTTGACCTCGTGATCCCCGTCTCGGCCTCCCAAAGTGCTGGGATTAGAGGTGTGAGCCACCGTGCCCAGCCAAAAAAAATTGTTTTAATACAAATTAAAAATTGGTGTCCAAGAAGATGTAAATCTAATACAATTTAAAAATAAGTTTTAAAATTTTTAAAAATATTTTTTGAGGCTGGTGGGGTGGAATAAATATATTCTACATGCAATAAGAACATGATTTTTTTTTGTGGGAGTCAGGGCAGAATGCTATAGACTGAATTGCAAATGTTGGAATCCTAACCTTCAGTGTGACTGCATTTGGAGTAAGGAAATAATCAAGATTAAATGAGGTCATAAGGGTGGGGCCCTGATAGGATTAGGATCCTTGTAAGAAGAGGCACCAAAGAGCTCACTCTTTCTCTCCCTGCCGTGTGAGGACATATTGAGAAGGTGGCCATCTATAAGCCTGAAAGAGAGCCCTCACCAGAAACTGATCCTGCAAGACCTTGGTCTGGGACTACCGGCCTCTAGAACTTCAAGCAATTAAACATCTGTTGATGAAACCACCCAGTCTGTGGCATTTTGTTATGGCAGCCCTAGCAGACTGATATACTCCATAATGAAGGACAGAAGGAGAGGCTACTAGGCCTGAAGCAGGCTTGCACAGGGTGGACTGAGGGCTCTGAAGGGCCTCACAGTAGAGTACACACAGAATCTCATTATTCTTCCAAAGTAGAGATGGTAGCATTTCCTCTTTTCCTTGGATGTCCTTGGCGCAAACCAAGACAACAGTGGAGTGAGCCATGTGGAGTTGCTATGTGTCCCACACTCAAAGCAATTCCCAGGCAGGGCTAGGTACCCAAGACCATCATGATTATCCCAATTCAAAACTCTTTTCTTAGATTTTGGTGCTATTGTTCCGATAATGGTGGTATTTTCCCCACTTGCGGAGGTGGAGGGCAGGAACTTACTAATAAATAGAATCAAATTTTTACAATTAGAAATTAAATTTTTTGCCGGGCGCGGTGGCTCAAGCCTGTAATCCCAGCACTTTGGAAGGCCGAGACGGGCGGATCACGAGGTCAGGAGATCGAGACCATCCTGGCTAACACGGTGAAACCCCGTCTCTACTAAAAAATACAAAAACTAGCCGGGCGAGGTGGCGGGCGCCTGTAGTCCCAGCTACTCGGGAGGCTGAGGCAGGAGAATGGCGTGAACCCGGGAGGCGGAGCTTGCAGTGAGCTGAGATCCGGCCACAGTACTCCATCCCAGTCGACAGAGTGAGACTCTGCCTCAAAAAAAAAAAAAAAGAAATTAAATTTTTTTTCTCCCATAGATTAGCAAAAAACAAAACACCTCTATTGGTGCTTACTTATAACAAGCATTATTCACATGGTTGTTTTAAAGCTGATGTGTTAAATTGTATCAGGGCCTGTAAAGATAATCATGACTACTATATACTCCACCAATCTAAACAGATTTATGAACCATTGCAGAGTGTTTATTTGACTGTCTTTCTCTATCAAACCAGTCAATTCCCTCCAATAAAATAAATAGCAGTGGTAATTTCTGATCTATGGACAGTCATGTTTCGGGAGGAGAGGAGAGTGGTTGGGGCTGGTAATCTAGTTTTTTTTTTTTTTTTTTTTTTTGAGATGGAGTCTTGCTCTGTCGCCCAGGCTGGAGTGCAGTGGCCAGATCTCAGCTCACTGCAAGCTCTGCTCCCGGGTTTACGCCATTCTCCTGCCTCAGCCTCCCAAGTAGCTGGGACTACAGGCGCCCGCCACCTCGCCCGGCTCGTTTTTTGTATTTTTAGTAGAGACGGGGTTTCACCGTGTTAGCCAGGATGGTCTCGACCTCCTGACCTCATGATCCGCCCGTCTCGGCCTCCCAAAGTGCTGGGATTACAGGCTTGAGCCACCGCACCCGGCCTTGGTAATCTATTTTCCAGCCAAACTGGAAAATCAGCTTTTCAGAAGTTTCTTCCTGACTCCTCCCACCCCTACTCCCCACATCAAGGGAGGGCAGAGAAGGAAAAAGATATTAAGGTTTGGATTAAACCAACATTGTGCATATTTATAATTCATTCTGAACAACAGAGGACAAGGATAGAGGCTTAAAAAAAAATTCAGTAATCAGCAGCAGTGACAGCAGCAACTGTGCTCTTAGCTCTCCTCATCCACATAAGACAGCCGTTGGACAGGCCTGAGATAACAAGAGCCTTGTGTGCTCTATCGCCCCTTCAGCATGTTCATGTGTGTTTTCCGACATGGACTGAGCATTCCAGACCAGCTGCCTCTGATGCATGGGAAGGTCCATTGGCTGATGCATGCAGGGTGTGGGCACAGAGGAGCACACCATCTTCCAGAGTGAAAACAATCCTGTGGGCCAGTTGCAGTGGTTCACGCCTGTAATCCCAGCACTTTGGGGGGCTGACGCGGGCAGATCACCTGAGGTCGGGAGTTCCAGACTAGCCTTACCAACATGGAGAAACCTCATCTCTACAAAAAATACAAAATTAGCTGGGCATGGTGGCGCATGCCTGTAAATCCCAGCTACTTGGGAGGCTGAGGCAAGAGAATCGCTTGAACCTGGGAGGTGGAGGTTGCAATGAGCCGAGATTGCGCCACTGCACTTCAGCCTTGGCAACAAGAACAAAACTCTGTATCAAAAAAAAAAAAAAGAAAAAAAGAAAAAAAAATCCTGTGAAATCCAGGCAGCCAGTGCCACACAATGGCTCAGAGTTCCTGTGGAAGTTTAACACAGGAGAAATTAAATTACTGCAGAGATGGTCTAGGATGGGGGGGGCTGTTTACTCAGAGAATGTGAGGGAAATCCCAAGGCCTCTGCTCTCATTAAGGCTTAGTCCATTCTGGCTGCTATACCAAAATATTACGGACTAGGTGGCTTATAAACAACAAAAATTTATTTCTTACAGTTCTGAAGGCTGGCAAGTCCAAGATCAAGTTTCTGGCAGATTCAGTGTCTGGTGAGGCACCGCTTCCTGGTTCGTAGACAACTGTCTTTTTGCTATAAACTCACATAGCAGAGTGGGGTGACAGACCTTTCTGAGGCTTCTTTTATAAAGGCACTAATTCTATTCATGAGGGCTTCACCTTCATGACCTAATCACCTCCCAAAGACCCCACCTCCTAATAGGATAAACTTGGGGGCTAAGATTTCAACAGTGGCCAGGTATACAGTGGAACACACCTATAATCCCAGCCACTCGAGAGGCTGAGGTGGGAGGATTGTTTGAGGCTACAGTGCACCATGATCCTGCCTGTGAATGGCCACTGCCCACAGCCTGGGCAACATAACAAGACCCCATCTCTAAAAAAAGAAAAAAAAAAAAAGTAATGAAGTTTGAGGGAACACAAATATTTAGACCACGGTAGGAGATGAGGAGTGGGTGACCAAGAAAGAAAAAGCCTTTCGAGTTGTGGAAGGCAGAGACGGGATTTCAGTTTGTGCTGGTGAATGTGCAAAGCACATGTAAAGTAACCATAAGCTTGAGCTCTGATTTTAGAATTAATAATACAGTATGTTTTTGTTTTGCCATAGACTCTAATTAGACCTCTAGAGCTAGTTCTAGCATCGTTGCACCCTCCTTCCCTTTTGATATGGTTTGGATCTGTGTCCCCACCCAAATCTCATGATCAATTGTAATCCCCAATGTTGAAGGTGGGGCCTGGTGGGAAGTGATTGGATCATGGGGGTGGATCCTTCCTAAATGGTTTAGCACCCTCCCTTTTTGGTCCTGTTCTTGTGATAGAGTTCTCATGAGACCTGGATTTCTCTCTCTTCCTCCTGTGAAGGAGCCTGCTTCCAGCCATGTGAAGATGCCTGCTGCAGCCTTGCCTTCTGCCATGAATAAAAGCTCCCTGAGGCCTCCCTAGAAGAAGATACTGCCATGCTTCCTGTACAGTCTGCAAAACTGTGAGTCGATTTAATCTCTTTTCTTTATGAATTACCCACTTGCAGGCATTTCTCTGCAGCAGTGTAAAAAAAGACTAATACCCCACTCCCTGACCACATATCCTCCCCTCACCCAACGCATAGCCGGAATCAGGTGTGTTGTCATTTCCAGCTGGTGTGCAGGGGGTTCACAGAGACTGACATCTGAATGATGCACCTGGAATGAGCAGTGATGGGGCCCAGTTCATTTCTGCTTCTCAAATTGATGCCCCATCAGTGAGGCACAAAAGTCATCCCCACTCCCTTCCACCAGTTCCAGACTATACTGTCTAGATGACTCATTGCCTACGTAGTGGCTCTGTCTGCTACCTTTGCGGGAGAAATGTAATGTTAGCCTACCTTCATTCTTAGGAGATACTAATTTAGGGTATGATGGTGGACTAGGTGTTCAATACCAAGGGCTATTCTTCTAGGTAAGAAATTTTAAATTTTGGGTCAAAACTGTCCTTTTCTTTAAAATTCTGTTTAAAACTCAGGCATTCTAGGATTAATTCCCTGATTAAACTGGCCAAGACATGATCATTGAACACTGCCCTATTCTTGGGACTCATTGCTTACTTTTATCTTTGCCATATTTACCTTTACTCTCAGGTTTTTGTTTCCTGTACCCATTCCTGGTCTGAATTTTCTCCACAAGCGATCCTGCTGCTTTTATTAGGCATTGAGCTATGTGATGAAAAAGGCCTTATCTAGTCCTGCCTCAGGAACAAAACCAAGTTAAAAAATAATTTTCAACAGCCATTGTATGCAAGACACAGTCCTAAGATGAGGACTGGAAGATGAGCAAAAGATACAATAACTGGACGCCACTCCTGTTCTCAAGTAGTTTAGAGCTAGTTGGAGAGACAGACATAGGTGTAATGTGAACTAATATTATGTGATGTCACTTACTAACTCAAGATGGCAACAAAATAGAAGTGAGAATTCCACTACATACCTATTAGAATGGTCAAAATCCAGAACGCTTACATCACCAAATGCTGATGAGGATATGGAGCAATCGGAACTCTCATTTATTGCTGGCAAGAATGCGAAATTGTATAGCCTCTTTGGAAGACAGTTTGGCGATTTCTTACAAAACTAAGTACACTCTTCCCAAATGATCCAGAAACTGCACTCCTTTGTATTAATTCAAAGGAGTTGAAAATCGATGACCATACGAAAACCTGCACATGGATATTTTTAGCAGCTTTTTTCATAATTGCCAAAACTTGAATGCAACCAAGATCTCCTTCGGTAAGTGAATGGTTCAATAAACTATGGTACATTCAAACAATGGAATATTATTTAGCACTAAAAGGATATGAACTATCAAGCCATGAAAAGGAAAACTTAAATGCATATTATTAAATAAAAAAAAAATGAGGGAAAGTTGAATGCAATTACTAAGTTAAAAAAAAGCCAATCATAAAAGACTACATACTCTGTGTTTCCAATATGACATTCTGGAAAAGGCAAAACTATGAAGAGGGATGAATAGGCAGAACACAGAGGATCTTGGAGGTGGTGAAACAATTCTGCATGACACCGTAATGGTGGATACATGTAACTATACGTTTGTCCAAACCCATAGAATCTACAATTCCAAGAGTGAACTCTAATGCTAATTACACTCTTCAGGTGATAATAATGTGTTGATATAGGCTCACAATTGTCGCAGATGTACCACTCTGGTGTGGGATGTTAATAATGGGGGAGGCTGTGATGTGTGGAGGCAGGGGTCTTCTGGGAACTCTCTATACCTTCTGCTCAGTTTTGCTGTGAATCTAAAACTGCTCTAAAAAAATAAAATATATATTTTTAAGTGAGAAGGTAGCATATGAATGTTCAGAGAAGATAAAGTCTATGTAGGCAATAAAGGAGACAATGGAAAAGGGGCCTTGAAGTACAGGTGGAATTGGCCAGGCAAGAAGGATAAATAAGACTATTATAGCCCTGGAAAAGAGTATAAACAAAGACAGTCAGTTATACTCTAAGTCTTGGTTTTAAAAACATGAATTTGCTCCAACCCGATTCATGTATTAGGGAGCAATCTGAGTGTAATACAGATTTTGCATTTGCTTGTGCATGATTTTTCCCTGAGAAACACCAGGTGAATGGAGAAAACTCTACTCAGCTGAAACAAACAGGGCAGAAGTACACAAAATGTACACAAGGACACCTCTCAAATTTCTACCACCTAACGGAGTTTACAGGGTGTGTTAGAAACCCTCTTTCCACCACTTCATAGGAACTCATAAACTGCACCCCTTTCAACAACCAACTCCATATACAAAATTAATGTCCGTTTCAGGATACTGTGCCAAATTTATTGTAGCATGTATCTATTTCTTTTTTTTTTTTTTTTTTTTTTGAGACAGAGTCTCGCTCTGTCGCCCGGGCTGGAGTGCAGTGGCTGGATCTCAGCTCAGTGCAAGCTCCGCCTCCCGGGTTTACACCATTCTCCAGCCTCAGCCTCCCGAGTAGCTGGGACTACAGGCACCCGCCACCTCGCCCGGCTAGTTTTTTGTATTTTTTAGTAGAGACGGGGTTTCACCGCGTTAGCCAGGATGGTCTCGATCTGCTGACCTCGTGATCCGCCCGTCTCGGCCTCCCAAAGTGCTGGGATTACAGGCTTGAGCCACCGCGCCCGGCTGCATGTATCTATTTCTTAACCATTTAATGTGTGAACTGTGCTACAATTTTATTAGATTCCTAACTTTTTTGTTGTTATATTGACAAAACTTTTGAATGTTGTAATCTCTAACTCTATTTTTCCCATTAGCCCTATAATTTTTTTTGTTTTTTTTGTTTGTTTGTTTTGTTTTTTTTTTTTGAGATGAAGTCTCACTCTGTTGCCAGGCTGGAGTGCAGTGGTGCAATCTTGGCTCACTGCAACCTCCACCTCCAGAGTTCAAGCAATTCTCCTGCCTCAGCCTCCCGAGTAGCTGGGATAACAGGCGCATGCCACCACCCCCAGCTAATTTTTATATTTTTAGTAGAGATGCGGTTTCACCATGTTGGCCAGGCTGGTCTCCAACTCCTGACCTCAGGTGATCCACCCACTTCGGCCTCCCACGGTGCTGGGATTACAGGCGTGAGCTGCTACAGCCGGCCAGCCCTATAGATTTTTTTGGCATAGTTTTTGCATAACAGGGTGATTTTAGGAGCATAGATGTTGTGCTATAGCAAAACTGACTGCAGGGATTATGGAATAAAAATCTTGGACAACTGTGAGTAAATGATTAGGATAGCTGATTTGTGTAGAAGAATTTTCAGACAGAAGGCTGAGATCAGATTCATTCATTAATTTATGTATTCATATTATGTATTCATTTGACCAATATTTGTTGAGTGCCTCCTATATGCTAGACTCTGTTCTGAGTGATGGACATATGGCAGTGAAAAAAATAGACACAAGGCTGGGCGCAGTGGCTCACGCCTGTAATCCTAGCACTTTGGGAGGCCAAGGCGGGTGATCACAAGGTCAAGAGATTGAGACCGGGGGCCGGGCGCGGTGGCTCAAGCCTGTAATCCCAGCACTTTGGGAGGCCGAGACGGGCGGATCACGAGGTCAGGAGATCGAGACCATCCTGGCTAACACGGTGAAACCCCGTCTCTACTAAAAATACAAAAAACTAGCCGGCCGAGGTGGTGGGCGCCTGTAGTCCCAGCTACTCAGGAGGCTGAGGCAGGAGAATGGCGGGAACCCGGGAGGCGGAGCTTGCAGTGAGCTGAGATCCGGCCACAGCACTCCAGCCTGGGCGACAGAGCGAGACTCCATCTCAAAAAAAAAAAAAAAAAAAAAAAAAAAAGAGATTGAGACCATCCTGGCTAACATGGTGAAACCCCGTCTCTACTAAAAATACAAAAATCAGCTGGGCGTGGTGGCGCACGCCTGTAGTCCCAGCTACTTGGGAGGCTGAGACAGGAGAATCACTCGAACCCAGGAGGCAGAGGTTGCAGTGAGCTGAGACCACGCCACTGCACTGCAGCCTGGCAACAGAGTGAGACTCTATCTCAAAAAACAAAACAAAACAAAACATAAAAACAAACAAAAAAAAACAGACACAAATTCCTGCCCTCCAGGAATTTACATCCTAGTTGGGGAGATAAACAAAAACAAGATAAATAAATAAAACAGGCTGGGCTGGTGGCTCACGCCTGTAATCCCAACACTTTGGTAGGCCAAGGTGGGCGGATCATGAGGTCAGGAGTTCACGACCAGCCTGGCCAACATGGTGAAATCCTGTCTCTACTAAAAATACAAAAATTAGCCGGGTGTGGTGATGTGCACCTGTAATCTGAGCTACTCAGGAGGCTGAGGCGGGAGAATCGCTTGAACCCAGGAGGCGGAGGTTGCAGTGAGCTGAGATCGCCACTGCTCTCCAGCCTGGGCGACAAGAGTGAGACTCCGTCTCAAAATAAATAAACAAATAAATAAATAAACTATATAGTGTGTTAGGTAGTAATCAATGGTAAGAAGAAAAACATAAAGCAGAAGAGTTGATATGACATGTCAGGGGATGGGTTTGGCTATGATGTCTGTATTAGTTATTGCTACATAACAAATTATCCCAAAACTTAACAACTGAGAACAATAAGCATTTATTCTTATAGTTTTTATTTATTTATTTATTTTGAGGCAGGGTGTTGCTCTGTTGCTCAGGCTGGAGTGGCTAGAGTACAGTGGTGTGATCTTGGCTCACTGCAGCCTCCACCTCCCAGGTTCAAGCGATTCTCATGCTTCAGTCTTCCGAGTAGTTGGGACTAAACAGGTGTGCGCCACCATGCCCAGCTGTTTTGTATTTTTAGTAGAGACAGGGTTTCACCATATTGCCCAGGCTGGTCTCGAACTCCTGACCTCAAGTGATCCACCCACTTCAGCATCCCAAAGTGCTGGGATTACAGGCGTGAGACACCACGCCCGGCCTCATATAGTTTCTGAGGATTAAGAAGACAGGAGTGGCTTACCTGGAGTGGCTCTGGCTCGGGATCCTTGGTGAGATCGTAGTCAAGGTATTGGCTGGGAACTTCCATGCTTACTCGCATGGCTGTTGGCAAGGGGCTTCAGTTCCCTGCCCCACCAGAGGACTGCCCATGATATGGCAGCTTGTCTTCCCCAGAAAGAAGGCTTCTAAAGGGAGAGGTGCCTGCCCAAGATGGAAGCTGCAGTCTTAAAAAAAAAAACAAAAAACTTTTTTTCTGTTTTACTTTTGTAGAGACAAGGTTTTGCCATGTTGCCCAGGCTGGTTTCAAACTCCAAGCAATCCACCTGCTTTGACCTCCTAGTGTTGGGATTATAGGTATAAGCTACCACACCAGGCCCTGCAATTTTTTATAACCTAGTATCGGTGGTATCTTGATATAGTTTGGATGTGTGTCTCTGCCCAAATCTCATATTGAAATGTAATCCCCAATGTTGGAAGCGGGGCCTGGAGGGAGGTGATTGGACCATGGGGTGGATTTCTTGTGAATGGCTTAGCACCATCCCCACTGGTGCTGTCCCTGTGGTAGTGAGTGAGTTCTCATGAGTTCTGGTCATTTAAAAATGTGTAGCACCTCCTCCCTTGCTCTCTTGTTCCTGCTCCGGTCATGGGAAGTGCTCACTCCCCCTTTGCCTTTGGCCATGATTGAAGTTTCCTGAGTCCTCGCCAGTAGCAGAAAGCCGTTATGCTTCCTGTACAGACTGCAGATCCATGAGCCAATTAATCTTCTTTATAAATTACCCAGCCTCAGGTATTGCTTTTTTTTAATTTTAATTTTTAATTTAATTTTTTTGAGAGAGAGTCTCATTCTGTCACCCAGGTTGGAGTATAGTGGTGCTGTCTCGGCTCACTGCAACCTCCATCTCCCAGGTTCAAGCAATTCTCCACTTCAGCCTCCCGAGTAGCTGGGACTGCAGGCATGAACCACCATGCTTGGCTAATTTTTGTATTTTTAGTAGAGGCAGCGTTTCACCATGTTGGCCAGGCTGGTCTCGAACTCCCGACCTCAAGTGATCCGCCTGCCTCAGCCTCCCAAAGCGCTGGAATTATAGGCATGAGTCATTGCACCTGGCCAGGTATTTCTTTACTGCAATTCAAGAACAGACCAATACATAGCCTAATAGCACTTCTGCCATATTCCACTGCTCACACAAACCAGCCCTGGTACAATGTGAGAGAGGACAGCATGACCACAAACAAGTACAGGTGTCTGGAGATGGGGATTGCTGGGAGCTATTTTGGAGGCTGACTACCACAGTCACCAAGGAAGGCCGGCTTCAGAAAATGACTGTTGGATTCACCCTGGAGAGATGTGAGGGAGCTAGCCATGAGGATATCTGGGGAAAGATCATTGTATGCAGATGAAACATCATGAGCAAACATATATGCTTGGTATAATTGAAGGATGGCCTGCGACAATGTGGCTGAGGCAGGGGGAGCAGGAGGGAAAGGAAGACAGGATGCCAAAGAGGTGACGAGGAGGGGGATGCTTTCATCTTTACATGTTTCAGAAAGACGAGTTATGAGCAGAGAAGTGGCATGATCTGAATTAGGATTTGACAGAATGCATCTAGTTACTGTGTTGAGAATAGATCAAAGGGAAGTAAGCGCAGAAGCAGGAAGACAAATTAGGAGATGAGAGATGATGGTGGTAGGAAGTAGTCTCCCAGCCTGGGCAACATGGTGAAACCCTTTCTCTACAAAAAATACAAAAATTAGCCAGGCGTGGTGGCAGGCACCTGTAGTCCCAGCCGTTCGGGAGGCTGAGATGGGCTGATCACTTGCGCTTGGGAGGTCGAGGGTGCAGTGAGTGGAGATCACACCACTGCATCCCAGCCTGGGTGACAGACCCTGTCTCAAAAATAAAATAAAAAGTAAAAAGAAGTGGCCCAATTCCAGAAAACTTTTGAAGCTAGAACAGAGAATTTTCTGATGGGTGGAATGTAGGGTGTAAGAGAAAGAGGAGTCGAAGATAACAGCGAGGTTTTTTGTCCACGTAACTGGAAGAATGTAGCTGCCATCATTCACGTTTGCTAAGAATGAAGACAGAACAGTGTTAGGGTAAATAGCTGGTGCTCAACTTTGAATACGTTAAGTGTGAAATGCCTATTAGATATCCAAATAGAAATGTTGAGTCAACAATCAAGGCTGGAGTTCTGGAAAGAGGTTCAGGTTAGAGATACAAATTTGGGAATCATCAGATATAAGTGGTATTAAAACTTGCAGACTGGATAAAATCACCTAAGAAATAAGTGCAGATTTAAAAAGGAGGTGAGATGTCAGGACTACGGCCTGAGACACTCCAACAAAAAAAGAAAGAAAGAGGGGAGGTAGGGAAGAAGGAAAGAAGGGAGGGAGGAAGGGAGGGAGGGAGGGAAGGATGGAGGGAGGAAGGAAGGAAGGAGAAGGAAGGAAAGAAAGAAGAAAGAAACAGGGAAAGAGGGAAAGAGAAAGAAAGAAAAAGAAAGAAAGAAAGAAAGAAAGAAAGAAAGAAAGAAAGAAAGAAA
>NC_045434.1:60823637-60849573 GCF_002776525.5 Piliocolobus tephrosceles
AAAGAAAGAAAGAAAGAAAGAAAGAAAGAAAGAAAGAAAGAAAGAAAGAAAGAAAGAAAGAAAGAAAGAAAGAGAAAGAAAAGGGAAGGGAAGGAAAGGAAAGGAAAGGAAAGAAAGGAAGAAAGAAAGAAAGGGTGTGGCCCGAGAGGTAGGAGTCAAACCAGGTGAGGATGGTGTCTTCTAAGTCAAGTGAAAACGTTTTTTCAGGAAAACTTAGAGAGATCGCCTACGTGAAATGCTGCTGAGAGGATGAGAAATGCCCACTGGAGGCAGGATGTGGAGTTCTTTAGCTACCATGACCCAAGCAGTTCTGATGGAATGGTAGAAGCAAAAACTTCACTGGAATGGGTTGAAGATAGAATGGAAGGTGAGACATTGGGGACTGAATATTCCTTTAAATACTTTTGTGCGAAAGGTGGAAGGCAACTGGGTGATAACTGAAGGGAATACAGAGCCAAGAGAGGGATTTTTAAAGATGGGGGATGAGATATAATAACACACGTTTGTGCTGAGGAAATGATGAGAGGGAAAAACTAATGAAGCATGAGACAGAGGAAAGAATTGCTGGGACAAAGTCTTGAGTGGGTTGGAGGAGACAGGGTCTAGGACACCATGGAGTGACGGCTCCTGTGAGGGAGCACAGACAATAGCAGGAGAGCAGGCAGAGTGCAGGAGCGCAGGAGCAGCCAGCTGGGTGGAAGTGGTAAGGTCTTCAACTCAGTGAGAGTGAGGCAGGAGGTGTTGCAGTTTCGAGGAGAGAGGAGGAGATGTGAAAGTGCTGTCCAGGAGTGTGGGAGAATGAATGAATCAGGCAAATGTGGCATGATAGCTATGCAGCTTTAAGGGTTCACATGAGATAAATGGTTATGAATTTAAAGCAGATCAGTTAACATGGCTGTGTATTTCCCGGTCATGTTCAGCTGCATGGTGGTAGCTGCAAAGCAGTAGGAGAGTTGGATGCAAAAAAGTTGTGGTTTGGCCAAGTGAGTTTAATAATGAATAAGAAGTGCTAGGAGCCATGAACAGTAGCTCACGCCTGTAATCCTAGCACTTTGGGAGGCTGAGGCAGGAGGATCACTTGAGCCCAGGAGTTCAAGACCAGCCTGGGCAACACGGCGAGACCCTGTCTCTACTACAAATACAAAAAATTAGCCAGGTGTGGTGGCACACACCTGTAGTCCCAGCTACTTGGAAGGCTGAAATAAGAGATCACCTGAGCCCAGGAAGTTGAGACTGCAGTGAGCTCTAATCATACCACTGCACTCGGGCGCAGTGGCTCACACCTGCAATCCCAGCACTTTGGGAGGCTGAGGCAGGTGGATCACCTGAGGTCAGGAGTTTGAGACCAGCCTGGCTAACATGGTGAAACCCCGTTTCTACCAAAAATACGAAAAATGAGCCAGGTGTGGTGGCATGTGCCTGTAATCCCAGCTACTCGGGAGTCTGAGGCAGGAGAATCCCTTGAACCTAGGAAGCAGAGGTTGCAGGGAGCCAAGATTGCATCATTGCACTCCAGCTTTGGCAACAAGAGCGAAACTCTGTCTAAAAAATAAATAAATTTGTAAATTAATTAAATAAATTAATTAAATAAATAAAAAAGGTGTTAGGGCTCTTCTTATATATGTTCCTATAGCTACAAGGACCATTGTACTGGTTTGCCCAGGATAGGCATAGTCTATGTCTGTTTTCCCTAGGTAATTTTATTATTGTAATTATTTTAGAGAGAGAGTCTTACTCTGTTGTGCAGGCTGGAGTGCAGTGGCTAGATCACAGCTCACTACAATCTCAAACTCCTGGCCTCAAGTGATCCTCTTGCCTCAACCTCCTGAGTAGCTAGGATTGCAGACATGTGCCATCATGCCCAGCCAATTTTTAAAATTTTTGTAGGATCTTGCTATGTTGCTCAGGCTGGTTTCAAACTCCTAGCCTCAAGCAATTCTTCCGCCTCAGCCTCCCAAAGTGTTGGGATTACAGGCATGGGTCACTGGGTCTGGTTTACAGCAATTTTAGAGTCTCTTTTCTTTTTCTTTTTCTTTTTTTTTGAGACGGAGTCTCGCTCTGTCGCCAGGGCTGGAGTGTAGTGGCCGGATCTCAGCTCACTGCAAGCTCTGCCTCTTGGGTTCACGCCATTCTCCTGCCTCAGCCTCCCGAGTAGCTGGGACTACAGGTGCCCGCCACCTCGCCCGGCTAGTTTTTTGTATTTTTTAGTAGAGACGGGGTTTCACCGTGTTAGCCAGGATGGTCTCGATCTCCTGACCTCGTGATCCACCCGTCTTGGCCTCCCAGAGTGCTGGGATTACAGGCTTGAGCCACTGCGCCCAGCCTAGAGTATCTTTTCACTGTCAAAACGTTTTGATTTGGATAATAAATGAAATGATCATTCATTCTACCTATAGCCAACATGGAGTTATTGAAGTTCTCTGGACAGAGAATTCATCAGTGTTGGACTTCTACAAATTTTAAACAGTAAACAGCTTGTAAGTTCCTTGAAATCATGGGTCACGTTTCATGCCTCTTTGTCCCCAGTCTCTAGTGTAATTGTACTTGTGGTCTTCTTGTCTATCAGTTAGCCCTGAAAAAGCACAGGTGACTCAGTACCGGAAAAGTCATTGAAGATCATCCCACCTTTAGTCAAACTCTCTGGGCTCTCAAGACAAAGGAGGGTGTGTACACTGAGGAAATGTACACACTAAGAGGATATTTCTTTTTTTTTTTTTGAGGCAGAGTCTCGCTCTGTCGCCCAGGCTGGAGTGCAGTGGCGCGATCTCGGCTCACTGCAAGCTCCGCCTCCCGGGTTCACGCCATTCTCCTGTCTCAGCCTCCCAAGTAGCTGGGACTACAGGCGCCTGCCACCATGCCCGGCTAACTTTTTTGTATTTTTAGTAGAGATGGGGTTTCACCATGTTAGCCAGGATGGTCTCGATCTCCTGACCTCGTGATCCACCCACCTCGGCCTCCCAAAGTGCTGGGATTACAGGCTTGAGCCACCGCGCCCGGCCCTAAGAGGATATTTCATAAGCCTGCTCAGGAGGGTGATGGGGGTCAAGTCTCGAGTAGGTAGGAGCAGAAGGGAGGCCACTCAAGAGTCAAGCCATAGGTCTGGCACAGTGGCTCAGGCTTGTAATCCCAACACTTTGGGAGGCTGACACAGGCAGATCACCTGAGGTTGGGCGTTTGAGACCAGCCTGGCCACCATGGTGAAACCCCGTCTCTACTAAAAATACAAAATTAGCCGGGCGTGGTGGCGGGCGCCTGTCCGGGCGTGGTGGCGGGCGCCTGTAATTCCAGCTACTCAGGAAGCTGAGGCAGGAGAATTGCTTGAACCCGGGAGGCAGAGGTTGTGGTGAGCTGAGATCATGCCATTGCACTCCAGCCTGGGCAACAAGAGAGAAACTCTGTCCCAAAAAAAAAAAAAAAAAAAGAGTCAAGCCATCGCTGCACACAGTGACTCATGCCTATAATCCCAGCACTTTGGGAGCCCAAGGCAGGTGGATCACTTGAGGTCAGGAGTTCAAGACCAGCCTGGCCAACATGGTGAAACCCCATCTCTACTAAAAATACAAAAATTAGCCAGGCGTGGTGGCAGGCGCCTGTGTTGACCTAAAGAAAAAACTGGTCAGATGCAATGGCTCACGACTGTAATCCCAGCACTTTGAGGGGGTGAGGCAGGAGAATCGCTTGAGGCCAGGAGTATGAGACCAGCGTGGACAACATAATGAGACCCATCTCTACAAAATAAAAATAAATAAAAAATAAATTTTAAAAAAGTTTTAAAGAAAAAAAGACATAAAATTAATATAAGCAGAGAGTTTATTTGGGCCAACTTTGAGGGCCGCAACCTGGGAAGATGGATTCAGTTTGCCCTGAATATATACTGGATTTTCCTAAGTTGTTTACTAAGAATTTACATTAAAATAACATAAGCTATTAATTGGCTATCCATTGATCTTTGTATCACAAATTCAGTACCCGTGAAGATAATGGGAACAAAAAATACCTTTAAACAATTCTCCCTTGACATGGGTGGGGGGAGGAGCACAATTGAAGTCCCATTCTCATATGTCTCTGGGCTTGATAAATTTTGCATCCTTAACCATAACTCAGACTGCTTTGAGCTATTTTTTCTTTTCTCATTTACGATATATTTTATAATAAAATAGTAAGCGTGGCCAGGCTCAGTGGCTCATGCCTGTAATCCCAGCACTTTGGGAGACCGAGGCGAGTGGATCACCTGAGGTCAGGAGTTCGAGACTAGTCTGGTCAACATGGCAAAACCCCGTCTCTACTAAAAATACAAAAATTAGCCCAATGTGGTGGTGGGTGCCTGTAATCCCAGATGCTTGGGAGACGGTGAGTCATGAGAATCACTTGAACCTGAGAGGCAGAGGTTGCAGTGAGCCAAGATCATGCCGCTGCACTCCAGGCTGGCGGATAGAGTGAGACTCTGTCTCAAAAAAAAAAAAAAAAGAAAGAAAAAAGAAAAGAAAAGAAAATATAAGCTTTTCCCTGAGTTCTATGAGCTGCTCTAGCAAATTAATCAAACCCAAGGAAGGGGTCATGGAAACCCCAGTTTACAGCTGATCAGTCAGAAGCACAGGTAAAACACACCTGGAACTTGTGATTGGCATCTGAAGTCGGGGGCAGTCTTCTAGCACTGACCCCTCAAACTGTGGGATCTGACAACATCTCCAGGTAGACTTAGAGGATAACCCAGCTGGTGTGTCTGCTGCAGAACTGGTTGCTTGCTTCTTGGTGTGTCGGGTAAAACCCACACACATTTGGTCAGTTTTCTGGTTGATTGTAGTGTGAGACCTAGGGCAAAACAGCTTATTTTTTCCACACTGCCAGCAACCTATCTCCTTGGAAGTCACATCATGTTACTTCCGTCACAAGTGTACCCGGTTTCAAGGGAAGAGGCTCGCCTCTTAATGTGGGGAGGGTTCAAGTCACTTCCTTAAAAGATCAGGTAGGGGCCACGGGATACTTTCCCTTTGCCCTCTGAAGTTTTGCTGAAAAATCAACTTAGAAAAGGCAGATGAATTGGAGAAAAGGCATACAAATGTATCATTAATATGTATGTGGGGGAGAACCACAGGGTTATTGCTCACCTCCCAGTGGAGTTCAGAAGTTTATGTATCATCCTGGCAAAACAGACTATGGGAGGGGGAGAAGAGGAATTCTGCTGAGGGGCAATAAAGGATTACTAGGGAGAATGGATGGATGCCAGAACAGAGATTAACTTGTCTTAGTCCTACAGGGACGGGAAGAAAAAACAATTGTTCTGCTTTGCGGGTCTGGATTTTGGGCAGATAAAGGAACATCAGAGAACAACTTCATCCTGGATTTGGGAGAGTCAGTGAGGGAGAGGTCAGAGAGACCTTGAGGTTTCTTCTTCATTCATGATATGATTTGGCTCTGCCCCCACCCAAGTCTCCCCTTGTATTGTAGTTCCCGTAATCTCCATGTGTTATGAGAAGAACTGGTGGAAGGTAATTGAATCATGGGGGCAGTTACCTCCATGCTGTTCTCGTGATAGTGAGTGAGCGCTTACGAGATCTGATGGTTTCATAAGGGGCTTTTCCCTTCCTTTGCTCTGCGCTTCTCCTTGCTGCTGCCAAGTGAAGAACTTGTGTTTGCTTCCCCTTCCACCATGATCGTGAGTTTCCTGAGGCCTCCCCAGCTCTGCAGAACTGTGAGTCAATTAAACCTCTTTCCTTTATAAATTACCCAGTCTCAGGTATGTCTTTATTAGCAGCATGAGAAGGGACTAATACAGTTCAGCATGTCAAAAGGTCATATTTTGGAATCTCGGTTTCTAAGCCTCAACAGTCACATGGGACAGGTAACACATGGGATTACATTGTCCATTTTGGGAAAATGTAATCGTGATACCAAGTTTTGGTTCTTCAACCTTCCTTCCTTACAAGGAGTCTCATTGGAAGAACTCAAGACATGTTTTTATATGTTTAGCCATTTTTCTGTTGACAATCCTTCCCCAAAGAGAACTTCTTACCTAGCTCCCCTTCCTGATATGAGGTGATGTGAATAAGGGTTTGCCAATGTCCAGTGGGTTTAGTGAATGGAGATTATAGGCTGTATCTCCTCAGAGAGAAATTCAACAGAATGAGAGAAAGAATCACGTCTATTTCAGCAGTTCAACAAGGTTATTAGTGAGATATTACATGACATATTAGTTTTTAATTGCTGTGAAATAAAATACCACAAGTTTAGTGCCTTAAAACAATATAGATTTATGATCTCAGTTTCTGTGAGTCAGGAGTCTGGCATGTTTTAGCTGGGTCCCCAGCTCATGGTCCCACCAGTCTGAAATCAAGGTGGCAGCTGGGTTTGTCTTCGTCTGGAGGCTTAGCTATGGAAAGGTTTATTTCCAAGTTCCCTCAGGTTGTTGGGAGAGTTTATTTTCTTGCAGTTGCATAACTGAGGTTCCCATTTCCTTGCTAGCTGTTAGCTGGGAACTGCTTTCAATAACTAGAAGTTGGCCAGGCATGGTGGTTCAAGCCTTTAATCCCAGCACTTTGGGAGGCCGAGGTGGGCGAATCACCTGAGGTCAGGAGTTTGAGACCAGCCTGACCAACATGGAGAAACCCCGTCTCTACTAAAAATACAAAAAATTAGCTGGACATGGTGGCACATGCCTGTAATCCCAGCTACTCGGGAGGCTGAGGCAGGAGAATTGCTTGAACCCAGGAGGCAGAGGTTGTGGTGAGCTGAGATGACGCCATTGTACTCCAGCCTGGGCAACAAGACCAAAACTCTGCCTCAAAAAATAAAAAACAACTAGAAGTTATTCTCTGGTCTTTGCCATGCAGCCCTCTCCAAAGGCCCTTTGAACATAGTAACCTACTTCTTCAAGGCCAGCAGCAGAATCTCTTTCATTTCAGAGTCTCTTTCTCTTCAAATCTCTGACTTTAAGATGGGCCCTAGGCCGGGCACAGTGGCTCACGCCTGTAATCCCAGCACTTTGGGAGGCCAAGGTGGGCAGATCACAAGGTCAGGAGATGGAGATCATCCTGGCTAACACGGTGAAACCCTGTCTCTACTAAAAATACAGGCCTGTCAGTGTGTGCCTGTAGTTCCAGCTGCTGGGGAGGCTGAGGCAGAAGAATGGCATGAACCGGAGAGGCAGAGCTTGCAGTGAGCCAAGATAGCGCCACTGCACTCCAGCCTGGGCAACAGAGTGAGACTCCGTCTCAAAAAAAAATAAAAACAAAAAGGTCGGGCGTGGTGGCTCACACCTGTAATTGCAGCACTTGGGGAGGCTGAGGTGGGCGGATCACCTGAGGTCGGGAGTTCAAGACCAGCCTGACCAACATGGAGAAACCCTGTCTCTATTAAAAATACAAAATTAGCTGGGCGTGGTGGCACATGCCTGTAATCTCAGCTGTTCGGGAGGCTGAGGCAGGAGAATCGCTTGAACCCGGGAGGCGGAGGGTGCGGTGAGCTGAGATGGTGCCATTGCACTCCAGCCTGGGCAACAAGAAAGAAACTCCGTCTCAAAAAAAAAAAAAAGATGGGCCCTGATAGGGTTTGAAAGTGTGTCCTCGCCGGGCGCGGTGGCTCAAGCCTGTAATCCCAGCACTTTGGGAGGCCGAGACAGGCGGATCACGAGGTCAGGAGATCGAGACCATCCTGGCTAACACGGTGAAACCCCGTCTCTACTAAAAAATACAAAAAAACGAGCCGGGCGAGGTGGCGGCGCCTGTATTCCCAGCTACTCCGGAGGCTGAGGCAGGAGAATGGCGTGAACCCGGGAGGCGGAGCTTGCAGTGAGCTGAGATCCAGCCACTGCACTCCAGCCTGGGTGACAGAGCGAGACTCCGTCTCAAAAAAAAATAAAAGAAAGAAAGTGTGTCCTCTCCAAATCTTATGCTGAAATATGATCCCCAGTGTTGGAAGCGGGGCCTGGTGGGAGGGGTTTGGGTCGTAGGAGCAGATCCCTCATGAATGTATTGGTTATCCTTTCCCCACCCACCTTGCCCCGTGGTAATGTGTTCACACGAGATCTAGTTAAAAAGAGTCTGGGGGCCCAGCACAGTGACTCATGTCTGTAATTCCAACACTTTGGGAGGCCAAGGTGGGAGGATTGCTTGAACTCAGGAGTTCGAGACCAACCTGGGAATCATAGTGAAATCTCATCTCTACTAAAAATTCAAAAAATTAGTACGACATGGGGTCACAAGTCTATAGTCCTGCCTACTTGGGAGACTGAGGTTGGGAGAATCACTTGAGCCCAGAAGGATTGCTTGAGCCCAGGAGGTTGCAGTGAGCTGTGATTCTGCCGCTGCATTCCAGCCTGGTGGACAGAGCAAGACCCTGTCTCAGAAAAAAAAGAAAAAAAAGAAAAGTGTTTTCAATCTTCTGCATCTCTCTCTTGCTCCCTCTCTTACCATGTGACAAGCCTGCTCCCCCTGTGCCTTCTATCATGAGTAAAAACTTCCTGAAGCCTCACCAGAAGTTTAGCATTTGCTGGTGCCATCTTGTACAGCCTGCAGAACTGTGAGTCAGATAAACCTCTTTTCTTTATAAATTACACAGTCTCAGGTATACCTTTATAAGAAAGCAAAATGGACGAATACAGGCCTTGTCTCTTTTAAGGACTCACCTACTTAAGTCAGGTCCATCCAGGATAATCTCCTTTTTGATTAGCTCAAAGTCAACTGATTTGGGACCTTCAATACATCTGCAGAATCCTTTCACCTTTGTCAAGTAGTGTAACGTAAGCATGAGAATCATCAGCCCAAAGATGGTACACAGGAGTAGAGGGGAGCCCAGAGCAAACATATGGAGTGAGAACAGGAGAAGCCCCAGAAAACCAACATTCAGGAGGCAGAAAGAATACAAGGAACCACTGATGGACCCTGAGAAGGAGTAGCCAGAAACATAGGAAGACAACTAGGGGAGCTGACTTGCTGCAGAAGACAGGCATGGGAGTTTTGAAATATGTGCACAAATTATTTGATATCCCTCCCTTTAAAAGGTGGTATCTAAATCTCTTCCTCTTAAGTGTGGGCTAGACTTAGTGACTCACTTCTAATAAATAGAATAAAGTGGGCTGAGTGCGGTGGCTCACGCCTATAATCCCAGCACTTTGGGAGGCTGAGGCGGGCAGATCACTTGAGGCCAGGAGTCGAGACCAACCTGGGCAACATGGTGAAACCCTGTCTCTACCAAAAATACAAAAGTTAGTGGGTGTGGTGGCACATGCCTGTAATTCCAGCTGCTTGAGAGGCTGAGGCATGAGCGTTGCTTGAACCTGTGAGGCTGAGGTTGCAGTGAGCCAACATCGAGTCACTGCACTCCAGTCTGGCCCACAGAGCAAGACTCCATCTCAAAAAAAAAAAAAAAAAAAGTATAAAGTAGAAGTGACAATGTATGAATTTGGAGACTAGGTCATTAAAAGCACTGCAAATCCTGTCTCCTTCTTGCTGGGGGAAGTTACTGCAGTGTCATGGCACAAATAGCCTTTGGAGACATTCACATGATGAGGAACTGAGGCCTCCAGCCAAAAGCCATGTGAATGAACCAAGTTGGTAGGACCCCAGCCCCAGTCAAGCCTTCAAGTGACTGTAACTACATGACAGACTTTGAACCAGAATCACCCTGCTAAGTTGTTCTGAAATTCCTGACCCACAGAAACTGTGAGATAATAACTCTTTGTTGTTGATGGTGGTGGTTTTTTTAAGATGGAGTCTTGCTCGATCGTCTAGGCTGGAGTGCAGTGGCGCAATCTCAGCTCACTGCAACCTCTGCCTCCCAGGTTCAAGCAATTCTGCTGTCTCAGCCTTCCGAGTAGCTGGGACTACAGGTGCCTGCCACCATGCCCAGCTAATTTTTGAATTTTTAGTAGAGATGAGGTTTCACCTTGTTGGTCAGGCTGGTCTTGAACTCCTGGCCTCAGGTGATCCACCTGCCTCAGCCTCCCAAAGTGCTAGGATTACAGGCATGAGCCACCTTGCCCGGCCAACTCTTTGTTGTTTTAAGCCACTAAAGTTTTGGAGTAATTGGTTACACAGCAATAGATGATTAATACAATAAGGGAGTAGGTAGTTTTTCAAGGGAAGAGTGATCAACCATATCCATGCAGAATTTAGCTTGATTTTTTTTTTTTTTTTTTTTAACACAGTGACCTTCTGGTGGGTACTGAGTCCTGTTGTATTATTCCAGAGTTGAGGAAGTTTAGCTCAGTTTTTGTAGGAATCCCTTGGCTAGGATGAGTACAATTATGTGAAACTAGCAATCATTTGCTTTTTCACTTACATAATGCTGGAGGGGAAGAAAAAAAAGGAGTGTCTGGAGACTGCAATCAATCAGTCCTCACTCACAAGATAGCTTTGGCTCATTGCAGTGTGAATTTGGAAGAGCTTTATTTACTTATTTATTTATTTTTATTTTTTAGATGGAGTTTCACTCTGTCACCCAGGCTGGAGTGCAGTGGCGCAATCTTGGCTAGCTGCAAGCTCTGCCTCCCAGGTTCAAGTGATTCTCCTGCCTCAGCCTCCTAAGTAGCTGGGACTACAGGTGCCTGCCACCACGCCCTGCTAATTTTTTCATAATTTTTAGTAGAGACAGGGTTTCACCGTGTTAGCCAGAATGGTCTCGATCTCTTGACCTCATGATCCGCCCGCCTCGGCCTCCCAAAGTGCTGGGATTACAGGCATGAGCCACCGCACCCGGCCTATTTTTTTGTTTTTTTGTTTTTTTTTTTAAAGGCACTGACTTACAAGTCCTTCCTGTGCCTTTAGCCAGCAGGCTTATAGGGAGTAAAATCAAATAACTGAACGTTCTCTGCTACCTCTCTGAATTCTTCTGGGTGAAATCAAGACATCTGTTGATAGCTGTATTATTTCCAGTAAATGATCCAAAAGTCAGTCATCACTTGATTGAGCCCCTCTTGAAGGGGGAGAATGTCCCAGGAATCGTACTTCGGTTTCCACCTCTTGTCCAAAACTTGTCTCTCAAAGGCATACCAGAACTCAATGCCAAACAGACAGACCCTTTCTTAGTTGCACGCTTTTTGACATATATCAGCCAGTTTGGTGAGAAGGAAGCCCTAATGCTCTCAGCATCCAAAGCACTGTGTGCAATAGATTAACTTCTCTCCTTTGCGTTTAAATGGAACTGGTTATGTACCTTGGGGGAATTGAGAACACAGTCACCCAAATAATATTCTGTATTCTGTGGTTCAGATGGGGAATACTGCTTGAGAAAGATACTCAGGCAGGTGTGCTGGATTTTATAGTTGCTTCCGTTTGAATAACTGGCTGACTTAGCATGACATTGGTAAGCTTTTCAATTTGTTCTTGCTCCAGATTTAAATACATTTACCACAGTTCTTTACTTCTTAGTTTTTTATGTTTTATTTTAGCTTTTGAAAGTTCTTTGGTCCTTTAATCATTCATGTCTTTTTTTTTTTTTTTGAGACGGAGTCTCGCTCTGTCACCCAGGCTGGAGTGCTGTGGCCGGATCTCAGCTCACTGTAAGCTCCACCACCCGGGTTCACGCCATTCTCCTGCCTCAGCCTAGCTGGGACTACAGGCGCCGCCACCTCGCCCGACTAGTTTTTTGTAGTTTTTAGTAGAGACGGGGTTTCACCGTGTTAGCCAGGGTGGTCTCGATCTCCTGACCTCGTGATCCGCCTGTCTCGGCCTCCCAAAGTGCTGGGATTACAGGCTTGAGCCACCGCGCCCGGCCTCATTCATGTCTTTTAACTTGTACTGATTTGGCAGTTTAATTGTTCTTAGCATGCTTTGTCTTTTCTTCCTATTTTATACCTCTTTATTTTGTTTCACTTAACCTTTTTGTCCTCAATCATATATATATATATATATATATATATATATTTTTTTTTTTTTTTTTTTTTGGGATGGTGTCTCACTCTGTCACCCAGGCTGGAGTGCAATGGTGCGATCTTAGCTCACTGCAACCTCCACCTCGCGGGCTCGAGTCATTCTCTTGCCTCAGCCTTCCGAGTAGCTGGGATTACAGGCACACACCATCACACCCAGCTAATTTTGCATTTTAGTAGAGACGGGATTTCACCATGTTGGCCAGGCTGGTCTCGAACTCCTGACCTCATGTGATCTGCCCTCCGCAGCCTCTGAAAGTGCTGGCATTACAGGCTTGAGCCACCATGCTCGGCCCTCAATCATATTTTTTGTTTCTTCTTATCACTTTAAACTTTATAGTTGCTGCTTTCTTTTTTTTTTCTTTGTTTTTTTGTTTGTTTTGTTTTGCTTTGTTTTTTGAGACAGGGTCTCACTCTGTCAGTCAGGCTGGAGTGCAGTGGCAAAATCATGACTTACTGTAGCCTCAAACTCCTGGGCTCAAGTGATCTTCCTACCTCAGCCTCGCAAGCAGCTGGGACTACAGGCACAAATCACCACACCCAGCTCAATTTTAAATTTTTGGTAAAGATGAGGTCTCACTATGTTGTCCAGGTTGGTCTTGAATTCCTGGCCTCAAGTCATCCTCTTTCTCAGCCTCCGAAAATGCTGTGATGACAGGCGTGAGCCGCTGTTGCCCTCTTTTTATCTTATCTTTTATTACAGTTTTGATTTTCCATTAATTTAATATTTTTTCTTTATTAAATGCTTTTTTGGCCAGGCGCGGTGGCTCACTCCTGTAATCCTAGCACTTTGGGAGGCCGAGGCGGGCAGATCACCTAAGGTCAGGAGTTCAAGACTAGCCTGGCCAACATGGTGAAACCCCATCTCTACTAAAATACAAATATTAGCCAGGCATGATGGCAGGTGCCTGTAATCCCATCTACTCGGGAGGCTGAGACGGAGAATCACTTGAACCCGGGAGACAGTGGTTACAGTGAGCCAAGATTGAGCTAGTATACTCCAGCTTGGATGGCTGAGCAAGACTCCATCCAAAAAAATAAAAATAAATAAATAAATAAATGCTTTTTAAAAATAACTTATTTTCTCTTGATTTATTAAATGGGAGGCTTGGCCGGGCGCGGTGGCTCAAGCCTGTAATCCCAGCACTTTGGGAGGCCAAGACGGGCGGATCACGAGGTCAGGAGATCGAGACCATCCTGGCTAACCCGGTGAAACCCCGTCTCTACTAAAAAATACAAAAAACTAGCCAGGCGAGGTGGCAGATGCCTGTAGTCCCAGCTACTCGGGAGGCTGAGGCAGGAGAATGGCGTGAACCCGGGAGAGGGAGCTTGCAGTGAGCTGAGATCCGGCCACTGCACTCCAGTTTGGGTGACAGAGCGACACTCCGTCTCAAAAAAAAAAAAAAAAATTAAATGGGAGGCTTAAGCACAGTTCTAATGTGCGATTGTGCTGTGCAGATGACCCACAGCTTAAGCTAAGGGGGCCAGCAGTTTTTCCCCTCTGTTTTATGGTGCTGGCTTCCATTAATGGACACATGATCTTCCTAGTCAAAAAAAAATTTTTTAACCTGATTGATATAGGAGACCTGCTGGCCAGAAGTTCCCCTAAGGTTAAGATTCCCATTCCCTGGTGTACAAACCCTGAATAATCCCTTCCCCTTGAGTGTAGGTGGGACATGTAAATACCCCGCTCCTCTGTACCACCTTTGGGCTGATGACTGTCTAACCCAGGAGTTGGCAGACTTTTTCTGAAAGGGCCACATGGCTTTGTGGGCCATACGGTTTCTGTTGCAAATACTCAGCTCTGCTGCTGTATTATGAAAGCAGCCATAAAGAATACAGAAATGGAGCTGGGCACAGTAGCTCATGCCTATAACTCTAGCACTTTGGGAGGCTGAGGTGGGAGGATTGCTTGAGGTTAGGAGTTGAGGACCAGCCTGGACAACATAGGGAGACCCCATCTCTACAAAAACTAAAAATAAAAAATTAGCCAGGTGTGGAGGTGCACATCTGCAGTCCTAGTTACTTGAAAGGTTGAGGCAGGAGAATCTTTTGAGCCCAAGAGTTCAAGGTTACAGTGAGCCATGATCACACCACTGCACTCCACTCTAAGTGATACAGCAAGACCCTATCACTTAAATAAATAAATAAATAAATAAATAAATAAATAAATAAATAAAACAGAATGAATGGGCTTGACTGTGTTTCAATAATGCTTTACTTGCAAAACAGGCTGCCAGCCCCCTGGCCATGGTTTACTGACTCTAAACCATATCACCCTCCCCAGACCCTTCTTCTCCTGGACTCCAGATGCACCTCCACCTGCCCTCTGGGCATCTCATCTTAGCTGTCTCAGAGGCAGGTCAGACTCATCTCCTCCTGTAGTCACTCTCAACACCTACTTTTTCTCCTGTGTGCTCTGTCTTATAAACCATATCCCATCCTGTCAAGGGCGGGAGTCAGGAAATCAGACATGATCTCCCCTCATCTCTCTCCCCAACGTCCCACATCTAATCATTCACCTGTTAGTCTAATTTCTAAAGTTATCTCAAATCCATGCCCTTGATTCCATCTGTACCGCTACCAGTCACTATTTCCTGCCTCAAATACCATGATAGTCTGGTATTGTTCTGCAGTGGGCAGAACAATGGCCTGGCAAAGATGTCCACATCCTAATCCCCAGAACCTATGAATATTTTGCATTGCATGAGAAAAGGGACTTTGCAGATGTGACTAAATTAAGGATCTTGAGATAGGGAGGTTATCCTGCGTTATCCAGAGGGGCCCAATGTAATCACAAAGGTCCTTATAAAAGAGAGGTTGGGCCGGGCACAGTGGCTCACACCTGTAATCCCAGCACTTTGGGAGGCCAAGGTGGGTGGATCACCTGAAGGTCAGGAGTTTGAGACCAGCCTGGCCAACATGGTGAATCCCCCATCTCTACTAAAAATACAAAAATTAGCCGGGCATGGTGGCAGGTGCCTGTAATCCCGGCTACTCAGGAGGCTGAGGCAGGAGAATCGCTTGAACCCAAGATTGTGCCATTGCACTCCAGCCTGGGCAACAACTTCATCTAAAAAAAAAAAAAAAGAGAGAGAGAGACTGGAGGGTCGGACATAGAGAAGATACATGAACGCAAAAGCAGAGGTTGTAGTCATGCCCTTTGAAGATGGAGGAAGGGGCCATGACCCCAGGAATGCAGATGGTCCCTGGAAGCTGGAAAAGATATAGACATGGATTTTCCACTTGAACTTCTAGAAGGAATCAGCCCTGCCAACACCTTAACTTTATCCCAGTGAGCCTGACTTTGGACTTCTGACCTCCAGACCTGTGTGATTTGTGATACATTTATGTGATTCGCAGCCATTCAATCTGTGGTCATTTGTTACAGCAACCACAGGAAAGCACTACATGTCCTAATTCTCCCTCCAATCTTGCCCCCCCTCAGCTATATTCCCCACATCACCCCAAACACAAATATGATCTGTCCCATCCCCACTGAAAACACTTCAATGACTTCCTGCATCCTTAGGATAAATTGCAAGCTCCTTACAAGACCCCATCACCCAGCTCCCACCAGTTCATGTTCTGATCATAAGGAATTTTATGTCATGCTCTTTCCTGTTAAACTGGATGCTCTGTTTAGGACACATTTTCCTCCTCTCTGTCCAGACTCCTCTAAGTCCCCTTCAGTTCTCAACTTAGACATCATTTCCTCAGGGAGCTGGTCCCTGGCCCCATTCTGAGTTCAGTCCCTCTGTTGAAGACAACACTATAATTCTGCTATCATAGCACTGACCCGCTTCATGTTAGGACATGAAGTCAGAGACTGCACATCCATCTGGTTGGCCACTCTGCACCCAGCACCTTGCATGCTGCCTGGCACACACCAGGGCACAGTGAATACAAAAGTGAGCAAGGGGTGGGTCCAGGGAGACTGAGTGGAAGTGGGGTTGAGGGGCTCCAGTACTATCTAATCTCCCCTTGTGAAAACTGGGGGAGAAAAGCCCACGGGGAGAGAGATCTGGAGCAGGCTTAGGGTGGTGGGATTCTGAATTGCCCTCATTTCCCTTTCTGCTCAGCCCTGGTGGGGAAGGTGCTGGGAAGGGGAGCCAGGCGTCACTGCCCTACTGCTACAATTAGCTGAGCCTTTCATTCTCCCTCTACAAAGAGGAGAGAGCAAATCAAAGGGAGATAAAAGTGAACGTCCCACAAAGGACATCGAGATGAGGGGGAAGGAAGGGAGGGTGGTGGGAGTGAGAGGCAGAGGCAGAGAGAACGCCCTGCGGCCCAAACAAAAGCCTAAAACCAGCAGATCCCAAGCATCAGACGGTAGAGACATAAGGACAGGAAGAGACTGGGCCGCGTGGGGATCGGGCAGCCCATCAGCCAAGGAGGAGAGGGAATGAAGAAAGATAAAAAGCCTATATGAATGGCCAGGGAAGAGGGTGGACAGGGACCCCGGATGGAGTGGGGACAAAAGCATGAAAAGACAAGATTGCCACCATCCCATGAGCCACTCCACCAGGGCAAAACAAAGAGGAGCTGGAGACAAAGGCAGAGGGAGGAAGGTGGAGAGGGAACAAACTGGCCCTGCATTGATGACAGGGCTGTCAGTGTGGGGCTTAGCAGTACATTCTCCAAAGGGGTCGGCTTAGGCTCTGGTGGGAAGAGGTAATCGGGGTACTGGCCTATATTTACTGAAAGATTAAATAAAAGAAATCCTACCTGATTAGGTTTCTTGTCTTTGAACTTTATAGCAATGGAATTTAAGAAATGAACAAAAATACCAGGTGGTCTTGAGCTTTCCAACATGTGTGATTTTTGTGTTTGGCTTCTTTTCTGAACATTATGTAGAGTGTAGTGTACCTACGTCATTGTCATTGCTGTATAGTATTCCATTGTGTGAATATGTTACCGTTTATTTTCCTATTCTTCTATCTGGTGGAGGATTTTAACTCAGGCCCACAATCTCTTATCTGAAACCTTAGGGCCAGATGTGTTTCAGAATTTTAGTAAGGTAAGATGCTCATACTCTGTATTACACAACTGCCAGAGCAAGCTCTGTGGCAGTTCTCTCAAATCAAGCACATTCGTATTTCTGCAAGGAAATGAATGAAGATTCACCTTATAAATGGCTTCATCTCAGTTCAGGTCAGGTTTTGCTGCCAAATAAGTTCAGGCTAGATCGGGTTGTGCCATCAAATAAGAGATGACAGAGTTTTGGTTTTCATGGCTTTTTGGATTTCTGAATTGAGAATTAGGAATTGTGGACCTATATTTTACTAGTTCCCAATAACATTTGCTTTGGGAAACACAGGCAGAAGATGAATTGAATACTAACTACCTCAGGGACATCAGCAAAAATCAGAAGTCAGAAATAAAGGCCCCAAGGTGTTTAAGCAGTGAGATGTTGCCTAGAAGGGATCTGGAGTTGGTTAAAGGGGGTTTCAAACTCTGCCTTTGTGTGGGAGACGAGGAGGACTCCTGCAGGCTGCTGCTCAGGTTCCGTTGCCTGGGGCCATTTGAACATTGTAAACCTTTGTTTTTATAACCTCAGCTTCTAATCTCATAAACTGTTGATTATATTTTTTGAATAATTTTAAAAGCTTATTTATCTCTTTTCTCCTTTTCATCTTTGAGTCCTCTAGTTCTGTTTTACTTATCTTGATCATTCCTTATCTCTATTTTGTTCTTTATGATTTTATATTACATTCTTTCATCTCATCTTATCTTCTCGCTTTTATTGTTATTGTGCTGTTTTTTGTGACTGGCAAAAGACTCCTGGGGTTTGGAGGAGCAGACAGCGGTAATTTGTCCCCTGCCCTCCCTGGGAGCCAGATTGCTCTGTACTTGGTAATGTTTCCTTCCCTAGGGAGATTTCTGTGTGGTGGGGAGCCCTCCACATTTAATCTCAAGCCTTGACCAATCATTGCTCCTGGGACTTTTGAAGACTTGGTCTCAAGCAGGAAGCCATTACAAGTGGTGGGGATTTAATTCTGGCCAAGTATTTCTTTGTTCTGGAAGACCAGGCCCTGGGCCTCAATAATCCGGCATAGATAGCCTTTCCTGGCCCACATATGGGTGGACCTTAAGAGGCCCACGTCAGCCTCTTAAGTGCTCAGGAGTGTTCTAGGGTGAGGATGCAACAACATGTACCACATAATCTTTCCCCTGGTGATAGAAGCTTCTTTTCCATAGGGATGTAGGAGACGTTGTGCCTGTAAATCACAGAGCGAGGAGCAAGGATTTGGTCCTGTTCTAGCCATTGCTAGATGGGGCACAGAGAGGAACCTGCCAGCAGGATAGCAAGGCATAATATTCTTCCCAGCTTGGCAGAAGTGTCCTTTATTTTATTTATTTATTTATTTATTTATTTATTTATTTATTTATTTAGACACAGAGTTTCGCTCTTGTCCAGGTTGGAGTGGGATGGCGTGATCTCGGCTCACTGCAACCTCCACCTCCCGGGTTCAAGTGGTTCTCCTGCCTCAGCCTCCCGAGTAGCTGGGATTACAGGCATGCGCCACCACATCCAGCTAATTTTTGTGTTTTTAGTAGAGACAAGGTTTCTCCATGTTGATCAGGCTGGCCTTGAACTCCCGACCTCAGGTGATCCACCCACCTCAGCCTCCCAAAGTGCTGGGATTATAGGTGTGAGCCACTGCACCTGGCCAGAGGTGCCCTTTAAAGCCAGATTCAGAGGACCTTAGACACACCAGGGGCATACTGAAGTCTCCTCATGAGGCTATGCCAGGTTGAAGAGCCCTGACCTTGGGAAATATATTGCTGTGAGGAGAGAGGCTGGTTAAACCCTCTGCTCAGAGCTAAGAAAAGCCCTGCTCTGTGCTTTTGTTCTGTAGGGAATGCACATCTGACAATCACCCTAGCTGTGGGCAGAGCCTTAGAAGGATGTGAGACCGGGGAGAAGTGGCCTGAGAGTGCCTCGGGGCTCAGAAGGTCCCCCATAAGAAAGCCTGAAGATCACTCTCTCTCCGAAGGGAGAAGGCAGGCCTGAGAGGCAAGGTAGCAGACTGGGAACGGGGCCGCAGGGGACTCAGAGCCAGCCTACCTGGTCATGGCAGGAACACACACATCTCCAGATTCCAAAGCCCCTCTGAGGGGCCCAGGTCTTCACTCAGATTGTCTGAACAGCCCCACCAGATTCCAGCTCGGCCACGAGGGGCAAAGGAGCAGCCGTGTCCTCACTTAGGACTTCGCTCACTTAGGCCTTCGCGGCCCTCCTCCGGGTGGCTGCAGTGCAGACTGCGGGATTGGGGGGAACCGGTGGTTGTGCCTGGCAACCTCCAGAGTTGACCAGCCTTGGAGAGCCTCAGGCTGAGTCGGGGGTTATTTTTAGTTCATTTAATCATTTAGTTGCATACTGTCTTTTATATCGTTTTAATAATCTTTTTTATTTCTTTTAATTTACTATGTCTCTTTTATTGTCTGCTATATTATTTTTCTCTTCCTGTTTTCTATTTTTTCGCCTTAATAAACTGGATGCTGGGAGTCTAGGCCTCTGGGGAGAACCATGAGGCAGACCTTGCCCCCAAGCAAATAAAGCAGGATGCTCTGCTTTCTCTGATGGCCCCCAAATTCCCTTACCAGGCACCTCATGTCCCCATTGACCCTGCTGACTCGTAAAAACCTCGACCAGTGGAATTCAGGAGCCCCGAGGCCAGAGTTGTCCCCAGGATGATGATAATATATTTACCTACACACATTTGAAGTACAGGAAAGTGTTGGTAACCCCCCCCCCTTTTTTTTTTTTTTTGAGACGGAGTCCTGATCTGTCACCCAGGCTGGAGTGCAATGGCGCAATCTCGGCTCACTGCAAGCTCCACCTCCCAGGTCCATGCCATTCTCCTGCCTCAGTCTCCCCAGCAACTGGGACTACAGGCACACGGCATTACGCCCGGCTAATTTTTTTGTATTTTTAGTAAAGACGGGGTTTCACCGTGTTAGCCAGAATCGTCTCAATTTCCTGACCTCGTGATCCACTGGCCTTGGTCTCCCAAAGTGCTGGGATTACAGGTGTGAGCCACTGCGCCTGGCCACCCTTTTGCTATGTTTATAATTAGAAAGTTAAAATCCTTGGGAGAAACCTTGCTAAGATAATACATGTGTGAAACTAAATCTGCAGCCTAGATATACACTTGCCCATTTAAAATTTGATAGGTGGCCGGGCACAGTGCTTCATGCCTTTAATCCCAGCACTTTGGGAGGCTGAGGCAGGTGGATCACCTGAGGTCAGGAGTTTGAGACCAGCCTCACCAACATGGTGAAACCCCATCTCTTTTTTTTTTTTTTTTTTTTGAGGCAGAGTCTCACTCCGTCGCCCAGGCTGGAGTGCAGTGGCCAGATCTCGGCTCACTGCAAACTCCACCTCCCGGGTTCACGCCATTCTCCTGCCTCAGCCTCCCGAGTAGCTGGGACTACAGGCACCCGCCACCTCGCCCGGCTAGTTTTTGTATTTTTTAGTAGAGACGGGGTTTCACTGTGTTAGCCAGGATGGTCTCGATCTCCTGACCTTGTGATCCGCCTGTCTCGGCCTCCCAAAGTGCTGGGACTACAGGCTTGAGCCACCGCGCCCGGCCCAACCCCATCTCTACTAAAAATACAAAAATTAGCCAAGTGTGATGTTGCATGCCTGTAGTCCCAGCTACTTGGGAGGCTGAAGCAAGAGAATCACTTGAACCTGGGAGGTGGCGGTTGTAGTAAGCCGAAATCACACCACTGCACTCCAGCCTGGGCAACAGAGTGAGACACGGACTCAAAAAATAAAATAAAATAAAATGTGATAGGTGGCTGGGCACGGTAGCTCACACCTGTAATCTCAGCACTTTGGGAGGCTGAGGCAGGTGGATTGCTTGAGCTCAGGAGTTCAAGACCAGCCTCGGCAACATGGTGAGACCCTGTCTTCACACACACACACACACAAATACAAAAAGTTAGCCAGGCATGGCGATGCACACCTGTAGTCCCAGCTACTTGGTAGGCTGAGGTGGGAAGATCACTTGAGCCCAGGAGGTGGAGGTTGCAGTGAGTCATGATTGCGCTACTGCACAATTGCAACATTGCACTCCAACCTGGACCACAGAGTGAGATCTTTTCTCAAAATAAATAAATAAATAAAAAAGGATAGGTAAGGCCAAATTGTCCTTCAAAAATGCCTAAGCTGCAATTTATATTTCTACCAAGAGTTTAGGAAAGGGTCCCTTTTCCCTTTGCCTGCACCCTCACCAGCCTTCACCAACACAGCAGCGGGGCTAACCTAGATTTTTAGAAATTGTTCCTGTATCTGTGCCTACCCTTGTTTAGCACCCCACCCCATTCCTGGGCTATTGGGATTCAGGGTCGATGGGAATGACTCTTGTCTGTTAATCACCAGGAGATGCAACATCCTTGCTGGGCGAGGCTCCTGCTGTGGACTCCTGCTGTGGAACCCCCATAGGCAGGCTGCTGCCCCTACGAAGGACATGCCAATGAGCTCCCTGCAGTCTTGCAGAAGCAAAAACTTGCCCACTCTGGCAGGAGACCCCAGGCATGCTTGAAGGTGGGCAGGTGTCTGTCTTCATGTTCATGTGGGCAGATACCCACCAAACTCCAAGTGTGAGTCATGCCTGCAAGTCCCTTGGGATTTCTCCCGGATCCTGACCCTCCCACCAACTCTAACAGCAACACATTGCCCCAGGGAATCCCAGTACTGTATGTGTGTCCAGCAGGGGCCTGTGGTTAGGAAGGTGGGTCTTCCTGCCAGCCCACTCCCACGGGGTAGAGAGTCCAAGGAGGGGCAGGGAGGGAGGGAGGTGTCGGATGCATAGTCAGCTTCAGAGATACTCCATCTGCAGGTGAGGAGGACAGATGGGAGGCAGCCCAAGCTAAGGGTAAACAGATGTGGAGATTAGGTGGAACCAGGTGGAAGAAGCAGCAGAAATGAGGGGAGAGGGAGAGGAGGAAAGCTGGCTGGAAAGAGGCCCCCACATACCCGGGACCTGGGTGCCAGCTGACTCTTCCAGTCCAGGCAGCTGGTTGAAAGGTGAGAGCTAGTCACTATCCCACATGACTGATTTGACGTTTCCTCTCTGAGTTAATTGAACAGTTCACTTTGGCCACAGAAAACAGCCCTGAATTTCATTACTTGGAAGTTAAGACAGACTTTCTCTTTTCCTTCTGCTTCCTCAGTGATGTGGCTCTCTGTGAGACAAACCTCCCAGAGAGAAAGAAAAAGAGAGAGAGAGAGAGAGAGATGTTAGTGATCCATAGCCCATGGCAGCAGGTGCCTGGATAGATTATCAGGGGCTGCCCGGGTGTGGTGGGTGAGTGGTCACTGACATGGGTGAGAGATCCTTTATACCCCGGATGCCTTCACATGGCATAACCTGTCTCTTTTAAGGGGAAGCAATTTGGGTCAACAAGCATTTATCTAACTATAGACTGGCTTACCCCACACCCATTCTGATCCTCCTTTCCCTTACCAGTCTCCACTCCAGAGGCTGGAGAAATGAATATCTTCTTTTTTCATTTTCTGTGGTTGTAGGGAACATTTGACAGTGTCCTGGCAGTGAGAAATAGGCAGAAACCTGCTTGGGATTTGGAGAAGCTTGCTTTTTAATAAATGGGACAGATGTATCTGGCACCATCCTTTCCTCCTATATCCTACCTTGAATAGGGGTGTGATACCTTGAGCCATGGCATCCACATTGTGACTCTAAGAAAAAGGCCAAGAAAAATACAGGACAGCATTCCCAATATTATTGTGTCCTAAACCAATGCTGGCTACTGACAATATCCAGACTTCTTGCTATTTTTTTTTTTTTTTTTTTTTTTTTTTTTTTTTTTTTTGAGACGGAGTCTCGCTCTGTCGCCTGGGCTGGAGTGCAGTGGCCTGATCTCAGCTCACTGCAAGCTCCGCCTCCCGGGTTCACGCCATTTTCCTGCCTCAGCCTCCCAAGTAGAGTAGCTGGGACTACAGGCGCCTGCCACCTCATAGTCCGGCTAGTTTTTTTTTTTTTTTTTGTATTTTTTAGTGGAGACGGGGTTTCACCATGTTAGCCAGGATGGTCTCGATCTCCTGACCTCGTGATCCGCCCGTCTCGGCCTCCCAAAGTGCTGGGATTACAGGCTTGAGCCACCGCGCCCGGCCACTTCTTGCTATTAAAAAAAAAAAAAAATCTCAACTGATTTCATCTCCTGCTCATTGGCTTTTCTGCTTCCCATCATTGAACAACATTCCTAAGTGACAAACTTGCTATGGACATTTTCATAAGGAAGGAAACTTCAAGGAGCCCCTTAGCCTTTACAGTTGAACTGGGAGATGAGTCACCAAGATCCTCTATCTAGGAAAGAAAGTAACTGGAAAGGAGCTCCCTCCCTCCCTGCCACTGGAGGACCTGGACCTCCTAGCTCTGCTTGGGTGCCCCTGTTAACCTTTCCCCAGATGAAGGGCCCTGCATTGTTCATTTTGTGCCGGATAAATCCAGGCCCTGGGCTGAGCGCCAAAGAAGTGAAAAAGACAGCTTCACCCTGAGAGTCCCTCTGCCTTTCTGTCCCCTGAGCATCCCAGACTGTGCTCTGGAGGCACATGTGCCTTGAGCCACGGCTGGGGCTCACTCCCAGGACGATGGTACGGCTGCTGCAGAGGCATAGGTTTGTCTGCTGTTGCCCCATTCTTCCTCCTGGGATCCTAGGAGCACATAATCCCATCTCAAGAGGCTTCCCAGACAAACTCTGGGGATCCAGGCGGCCTAGAAAATAAAAAACAGACCCCAGAGAATCAGCAGAATGAAACTAAAGTCTTCACTATGCTATCACTTTACTGCCTTTGTTAGGAGATGAAGTAGTTAATCTGGGATAATTGTTCTCTCTCTCCTTCAAGGGCTCCTCTGCCATCCTCCATCTCTGCTCAATCTCATCCTTCATTCATTTTTATGGTTTCCATTTCTGCTAAAACCCTGATAGTCCCCAAGTATCCTCTGCCAGCCAGACTTTCCTCCTGAGTTCCAGCCTCGGATACTCAGCTATTGCACAACTGCACCTGGCCTCCATAAACTTATCATGTCTAAAACATAAGTGTTTTCTGTACCCAAATCTGCTTCTACCCCTGCATACCTTAATGGCACCAATATCCCCATAATAATTTCCTGTTGCTGCTATAACAAATTACCACAAACCTAGTGATTTATAAGATCATAGATTTATCTTACAATTCTGTAGGTCAGAAATCTAAAATGTGTCTGACTGGGTGAAAATCAAGGTAGAGGCTGTGCTATATTCCCCTGGAGGCTCCAGGGGAAAATCCATTTCCTTGCCTTTTCAGTTTCCAGGCACTGCCAGCATTTCTTGGCTGGTGGCCTCCTTCCATCTGCAAAAACAGCAATTGCATCACTCCAGCCTCTGCACCCACCAACACATCTCTTTCTCTGATGCTCTTAGCCTTCCACAGGAAGCTGGGCTGGGCACAGTGGCTCACGTCTGTAATCCCAGCACTTTGGGAGGCTTAGGCAGGTGGATCACCCGACGTCAGGAGTTCAAAACCAGCCTGACCAAAATAGCAAAACCCTGTTTCTACTAAAAATACAAAAATTAGCTGGGCATGGTGGCGGGCACCTGTAATCCCAGCTACTTGGGAGGCTGAGGCAAGAGAATTGCTTGAACCTCAGAGGTGGAGGTTGCAGTGAGCTGAGATTGTGCCACTGCACTCTGGCCTGGGTGACAGAGCCAGCCTCTGTCTAAAAAAAAAAAAAAGAAAGTCTTGTAATGACATTGCACACACCTGCTAATGCAAGATTTATTAATTTAATCACATCTGCAATGCCCTTTTCCTTTTTTGTTTTCTTTCTTTCTTCCTTCCTTCCCTCCCTCCCTTTCTCCCTCCCTCTCTCCCTCCCTCCTTCCTTTTTTCTCTTTCTTTCCCTTTCTTTCTTTCTTCTTTCTTTCTTTCTTTCTTTCTTTCTTTCTTTCTTTCTTTCTTTCTTTCTTTCTTTTTCTTTCTTTCTTCTCTCTCTCTTTCTCTTTCTTTTTTTTTTTGAGACAGGGTCTCGCTTTGTCGCCCAGGCTGCAGTGCAGTGGCGCAATCTCAGCTCACCACAACCTCAACCTTCCAGGTTCAAGCGATTCTTGTGTCTCAACATCCTGAGTAGCTAGGACTACAGGTGTGTGCCACCATGCCCAGCTAATTTTTGCACTTTTAGTTGAGATAGGGTCTCACCATGTTGCCACCATGCGTTGTTACTAAGTTTTGGGGTAATTTGTTATGCAGCAATAACTCTTTCAAGGGACTAGAGAGGTGGGGGTTTGGCTGGCAGAGGGGTGGTCTTTTGAAGCAGTTCCCCTATAAAAATGTCCTTAAACAGAACAGGCATGATGGCTCACACCTGTAATCCCAGCACTTTGGGAGGCCGAGGTAGGTGGATCACTTGAGGTCAAGAGTTCAAGACCAGCCTGGCCAGCATGGTGAAACCCCGTCTCTACTAAAAATACAAAAGTTAGCTGCATGATGGTGTGCACCTGTAATTCCAGCTACTCAGGAGGCTGAGGCAGGAGAATTGCTTGAACCCAGGAGGTGGAGGTTGCAGTAAGCTGAGATAGCACCACTGTACTCAAGCCTGGGTGACAGAGTGAGACTCGGTCTCAATTTTTAAAAAATTCTTAAACATCTGTGTCACTTGGCACCTTTTTGATAGCTGTGTCCTCTGCCTGGGATGCCTGATTTTCACATGGCCGACTCTTTCTTATCACTCAACTCTCCCTAGAAAGATTCTTCCAGCTGCAGGCCGGGCGCGGTGGCTCACGCCTGTAATGCCAGCATTTTGGTAGGTCTAGGAGGGTGAATCACATGGTCAGGAGATCGAGACAATCCTGGCTAACACAGTAAAACCCCATCTCTACTAAAAAATACAAAAAATTAGCTGGGTGTGGTGACAGGTGCCTGTAGTCCCAGCTACAGGGACTGAGCAGGAGGCTGAGGCAGGAGAATGGCGTGAACCAGGGAGGCAGAGCTTGCAGTGAGCTGAGATCACACCACTGCACTCCAGCCTAGGCGACAGAGTGAGACTCCATCTCAAA
>NC_045434.1:60849673-60850011 GCF_002776525.5 Piliocolobus tephrosceles
AAGAAAAGAAAAGAAAAGAAAAGAAAAGAAAAGAAAAGAAAAGAAAAAGAAAGAAAGAAAGAGGCCGGGCGCGGTGGCTCAAGCCTGTAATCCCAGCACTTTGGGAGGCCGAGACGGGTGGATCACGAGGTCAGGAGATCGAGACCATCCTGGCTAACACGGTGAAACCCCGTCTCTACTAAAAAAATACAAAAAAAAACTAGCCGGGCGATTTGGCGGGCGCCTGTAGTCCCAGCTACTCGGGAGGCTGAGGCAGGAGAATGGCTGAGGCAGGAGAATGGCCTAAACCTAGGAGGCGGAGCTTGCAGTGAGCTGAGATCCAGCCACTGCACTCCAGC
>NC_045434.1:60850111-60867500 GCF_002776525.5 Piliocolobus tephrosceles
AGAAAGAAAGAGAAAGAAAGAAATAAAGAAAGATTCTTCCAGCTGCCCTGACCCCACCTCCGCAGTCATCTTCTGCACGGCTTTTATGACTCTTTTAGGTTGGTTTTTACCATCTTCCCCACCAGAACGGACGCTCTATGAGAGCAGGGAGCACCCTCTTGCTCAGCATGGTGCCCTCAGCACACAGAGCAGTGCTTGGCATAAATCGATGAGCCCAGTGGCTCTCATTTTCTGCTTTTGCTTCCCAGCCACCCATGCTTCCTGTCATACTCTGCAGGACTTGAACCTTAAAGTTGCTTTTCGGTCATTCTGTCTCACACATTGTTCCTTCTCCTAGAATGCCTTTTCTGCTTCTCTTCTTCCATTGTTGAGATGATTGAGACCTACACATCTTTTTTTTTTTTTTTTTTTTTGAGACAGGGTCTTGCTCTGTTGCCCAGGCTGGAGTGCAGTGGTGGGACCACAGTTCACTACAGCCTTGACCTGCCAGTCTCAAGCAATCCTCCCACATCAGCCTCCCTAGTAGCTGGGACCACGTTTGCACCACCATGCCTGGCTAATTTTTGTATTTTTTGTAGGTACAGGGTTTCATCATGTTGCCAAGGCTGGTCTCAAACTCCTGGGCTCAAGCGATCTGCCCACCTCAGCCTACCAAAAAATGTTGGGATTACAGGTGTGAGCCACTGCACCCAACAAGACCTACATATCTGTTAAGAAAGGTCAGCTGGCCAGGCATGGTGGCTCATGCCTGTAATCCCACACTTTGGGAGGTGAGGCCAGCGAATCATGAGCTCAGGAGTTTGAGACCAGCCTGACCAACACAGTGAAACCCCATCTCTACTAAAAATACAGAAATTAGCCAGGCATGGTGGTGCATGCCGGTAATCCCAGCTACTCGGGAGGTTGAGGCAGGAGAATCGCTTGAATCCGGGAGGCGGAGATTGCAGTGAGCTGAGATCGTGCCCTTGTACTCCAGCCTGGGTGACAGAGGTGACCGAGCGAGACTCCGTCTAAAAAAAGAAAGAAAAGAAAGAAAGAAAGAAAGTTCAGCCACCTGTCAGCTGTCCCTCCTGAGTGTGGGAGTCGCATGCTGGGCTTCCCGACCATCACACTGTCCACTGGGGCTGGCAATGGCTGTTGAAGTGTCTCTGCCCTGCCAGGTGTTGAAGGGCTGCGTCTCCTTAACCGTTGCATCCCTAGGGTCCATGGTTGTCTCATTGAGTGTTTGCTGAATAGAGGGGTGAGTGATGATGGGGAGGGCCCTGTGAGAGGCCCCTGAGGTTGGTCTGTCCCCACGCGATGTCTTCCTTCTCGGGGTCTTACCCCTGCTGGCTGAGGAAGCGATGGGATTTATTCTGCTTTCCCTATATGTGAGTGTCTCAACCTAAGTAAAACTCACTTCTGCTATGCAGTGATTCTTGAGGTGAACTTGGGGCACTGGAATAGCCTTGGGGCAGGGGTGTGGGCAAAGGAATGACCTCAGCTGCCAATCACTGGAAGCCCAGAACAGCTTTCTCTCATCTCAAGGGGGGATGCCACTGCATCACCTTGCCCTCACATTGCGTCAGATGGTTCCCTGGACATCTGCGCCCCATGGACTCACAAACCCGTGCCACTGGAGTCAAGGGAGGCAACGTCATCTGCCCTGCTCTCCTCCCACAGCATGCAGGAGGCCAGCAGTGGCAGGTGGCTTTGGTGATAGGAGGGAGTGTGTGAATTTGGGGCAGAAACCTAGTGGGAGAGAAGAAAGAGAGAAGAGGGAAAGATGAGAAAGCAGTGGTCATCGCTGGCTTGCAGGCATTGACTCCCACTCCAAAATGCCTAACATAGTCCCCTGGATGTAGAATATCTCCCCTCCCAAACACAAAAACCCCCTTTCCAGAACGAAAGGCCTGTCACTGAAAGCACTTATTTAACAACAATAACAGCAGAACACGCAAGGTACAAAAACATTTTTCTCAAACATTTTCCCAATTCAATTCAACAAATATTTATTTTCCAGAAAAAGCAGAGATATATAAAGAAATAGAAATGTGGGTTTTTTGTCGTTTTTTTTTTTATTGTTTTTGATTGAAAAGCCTATCGGCACAACCAGGAGAACAGCACTGCCCCAGTGAGCCAAGCACAATTGGAAAGCATTTTTAAAATAGAAAAGAACACTAATATATAAATATACTCAGGTAATTTTAAAACATAGTGCAGCCTCAACGCTAGGGTGGGGGATGGGCCTCAGGCTCACAGGCAACCTGTGTTCTGTCTTCCCTGTGGGCTGCCTGGGGATACAGTTTAATACAGGGTGAGCCTCCATCATTGTCTTAAAAATCCATGTGATACGGGGGAAAATGTAAAACTATCACTAATAAAGATATACCTAACTAGCAAAAAACAATGGTAGAAATAATTTAGAAAGCAAATGGGCTGGGCACGGTGGCTCATGCCTGTAATTCCAGCACTTTGGGAGGCTGAGGCAGGTGGATCACCTGAGGTCAGGAGTTCGAGACCAGCTTGGCCAACAATTTCAACAATTTTTAGTGAAATTCCATTTCTACTAAAAATAAAAACAATTAGCTGGGCATGGTGGTGGACGCCTATAATTCCAGCTACTCGGGAGGCTAAAACAGGAGAATCTCTTCAACCTGGGAGACAGAGGTTGCAGTGAGCTGAGATCACGCCATTGCACGCCAGCCTGGGCAACAAGAGTGAAACACCATCTCAAAAAAAAAAAAAAGAAAAAAAAAGAAAAGGCCGGGCGCAGTGGCTCAAGCCTGTAATCCAAGCACTTTGGGAGGCCGAGATGGGCGGATCACAAGGTCAGGAGATCGAGACCATCCTGGCTAACACGGTAAAACCCCGTCTCTACTAAAAAATACAAAAAACTAGCCAGGCGAGGTGGCGGGCGCCTGTAGTCCCAGCTACTGGGGAGGCTGAGGCCGGAGAATGGTGTAAACCTGGGGGGCGGAGCTTGCAGTGAGCTGTGATCCAGCCACTGCACTCCAGCCCAGGCGACAGAGTGAGACTCCATCTCAAAAAAAAAAAAAAGAAAGAAAGAAAAAAGAAAAGAAGAAAGCAAGCAAATGGGAGGCAGGAGAGCCAGTTTTGGGTAAGAAAAGAGCACTGAACTAGAAGACAGAAGGCCACTTCCCTGCCCCATGCCTCAGTTTCCTCATCTGTGAAATGGATTCTATCACCTCTACTATTCTTTCAGGCTGTAATAGGCCATGATTCTAAAGGGGTTGCTTAGGAATGTAGAGGCAAACGTGGTGGAGGAGATGTGGAAATCCCATTAGGGACTTTCTAGCTACCTCTATCTGAAGACAAAGACCAGGGAAGACATCCCAGACAAATGAATTGCGACCACAAAACTCCTTTAAGGAAAAGCAGTGGGGCCAGTCAAACTGAGCGGGAGTTTTTAACCTGTATGCCATGCATGAATCCTTTACAGATTTCGATCATTGTGTCAAATTGATCTTTGTCACTGCTGTGGATACACATACATTTCAGCGATTTCTTTTGTACAGGAGGTGGACATGGGCAAGTTGTGTGAGATGACACACAGTGGGCACCACTTGCTGTTGGGTAGAGGCAAGAGGCATTGTTGAACAGTCTGAACTTGGCCAAGGATGGTGTCTAATATGATCTGGATGTGTGTCCCTGCTCAAATCTCATATTGAAATGTAATCCCCAGTGCTGGAGGTGGGGCCTGGTGGGCGGCGATTGGGTCATGGGAGTGGTTTCTCATGGTTTAACACCATCACCTGGTACCGTCATCACCATAGTAAGTTCGCTTGAGATCTGGTTGTTTGAAAGTGTGTGGCACCTACCTGCTGTCTCTCTTCCTCCTGCTGCGGCCATGTGGAGCTCCTTGTGCCCACTTGGGCTTCCACCATGATTGGAAGCCTCTGAGGCCTCCCCAGAAGCAGAAGCCATGATGCTTCCTGTATAGCCTGCAGAATCATGAGCCAATTAAACTTCTCTTCTTCATAAATTACCCAGTCTTAAGTTTTTTGTTTGTTTGTTTGTTTTAATAGCAGTGTGAGAATGAACTAATAGTGTCAGAGACAGGAACAACTCTACCCCCCTGGTGACACATCCACACCAGTGAAAGCCAATGGCCAATGCTTTCATGGCCTCTGTCTGTGGAGACTGTAGGGGTGAGTGTGAGGGCCGTGCTGGCTTGTTCAGTACTGTTCTGAGTTCTTTTAGTCTCTTCAAGGATATTGCCAACACCTGTAATATTTGGAATATTATAAATATTAAATATTTATATTTATATTAAATATTTATAAATAAATATTTAGGGCAGATGTGGTGGCTCACGCCTGTAATCCCAGCACTTTGGCAGGCCAAGGCCAGTGGCTCACAAGGTCACGAGTTCGTGACCAGCCTGGCCAATATGGTGAAACCCCATCTCTACTAAAAATACAAAAATTATTTTTTTTCTACTACTAAAAAAAACCAGGCATGGTGCCACTCACCTGTAGTCCCAGCTACTCGGGAGGCTGAGGTAGAGGAATCACTTGAACCTGGGAGGTGGAGGTTGCAGTGAGCCGAGATCGTGGCACTGCACTCCAGCCTGGGCGACAGAGCGAGACTCCATCTCAAAAATAATAAATAAATAAATAAATAATATTTAAAAATACAACACCTGTAATAAATGTGCCATGAGCACTGTGGAGAATTCTGGGTACAAGAGATCCCCATGTTCCTTGCCTTACTGGTCAGGGAATAAGGTCTCTCGAGTCTCACTACATTTTCTTCCTGTTCCTGAAGCACTTGTCTGTTTCAGCTGCCTTCTCTCCTCTGCTCTGGTTCTCTGCCCTCACCCATACCCAACCCACACAGATGCACCAAGGGGGAACCTGCCACATCCTCTACGCCCACCCCATGCCCACACACACTCTGTGCTGAAGGCCATCCCCTAGCTTAATTATTTACAGATCTTCTTTCTCTTTTGGGTCTCCCAAAGTCCAAGACTTATACATCAACCAGGTGCAAACAAACAAGCAAACAAACAAAAAACAAGAAATAAAAGTCCAAGACTCTTCAGATAATTAAACCTGGAGGGAGAGGAAGGGCGAGGTCCACCCCTTGGGCTTTCGGAATTGGGCTGAGCGATTAGGTCATAATTGATCTTTATTGTTGCAGCTGAAGATTATTTATCCCACTCCCAGAGGAGCATGTGTCACCCGCCTGCCCCACCCCCAGCTTTCTGAAGCTGAACTGCCTGCACCCAAGTGGAACAGGGGGACTGGGGATGGTGGCTGGGCTGTTTACTCATTCTCCCTCCTTGGGGGCGTCTGGCAGCTGCCCCTCCCTGACACGTCACATGGATTTTTCTCACTCTCCTTTTCACTGCTCCAGGGCATCTCAGCCCTCCTGGGGAAGTGGGCCGGGACCAAAGCCCAGGCCAAAGAGAGCGTCCTTACAGCAGACTCCGTTCATGAGTTCCTAAGAACTTTCCCAGGCATACCCTGGAAAGGAAACAGGGGCGGGAGCAATGAGGTTCCCTAAAAATACATTGAGATTTCCCAGTGGAAGGATGAGTGGGAGGGTGGAAGACAGGACTGTGAGTTACACGGGACATTCAGCTCCACTCTGTCCCCAAGGTGCAGAGGGGCCTGCTGAAAAAAACCTCCCTGGAAAAGAAAGGGAAAGAGAAGTTCTACTACCCACAAATAAATCTCGAAGGGCTGCTCTGGGCCGTGTAGATTAATTCTATTATGATTTGTGATAATCATTCGTTTTATTTTTGTAGAGTCCTTTAAAAAGTTTTTACTGATTTCATTTTGCTGGTCAGCATGACCTCATTTGTCCTGAGCTATGAGGCAGGGCAGAGATGAGCCCGACTTCATAAACAAGAGAAGTAAGAACGAGCACAGCTAAGGGACTTGCCAAGTCCGAGTCAGAACCTGGGTTCCCTGATGCTCCCCTTCAGATCAGTTATGCGGTTTCACTGTGACAAAATGGGGCTCCTCTGGGGGGCTGTGACTCTCACTTGCTGGGTTGACATCCCCTGGTAGGACTGCCTGGAGACACACAGCCTCCCCTGGTGAGGGGATTCCAGGTCCCCCACCTCTCTTAGGCAGCAGGTCCTTCCTGGGACTGCCACTCCACCTTCCTCTAGAAAGCAGAGTGGTGGCGTCCTCAGAATGATGGAATAACCACAGCCAACGCGGCTGCACACCTGCTGTGTCCCAAATCTGTGCCAAGGATTTACACCAATTATCTTACTTGGTCCTTCAGGAACCCTGGGTAGTGGGCATTCTGACCACTCTTATTTTTCAGGTAAGGCAGGAGAAGCAGAGAAGTGAATATGCCCTACGTATTAGTCTATTCTCATGCTGCTAATACCTGAGACTGGGTAATTTATAAAAAAAAAAAAAAAAAAGCTTAATGGACTCACAGTTCCACATGGCTGGGGAAGCTTCACAATCATGGTGGAAGGTGAAAGAGGAGAAAGGCACATCTTACAGGGTGGCAGGCAAGAGAGAGCATGTGCAGGGGAACTCCCCTTTAGAAAACCATCAGATCTTGTGAGAGATTTATTCACTATCATGAGAACAGCACAGAAAAAAGCCATCCCCATGATTCAATTACCTCCCATTGGGTCCCTCCCATGACACGTGGGAATTATGGGAACTACAATTTGAGATTTGGGTGGGGACACAGCCAAACCATATTACCTTAGGTTACACAGCTAGCAAGAGGCAAGGGTCAAGATTTGAGACCAGGACTGCCTGAGCTCCAGAGCAAATGCCTTTAACTGTGAAAGACGGGCTATGCCGCATGCAGAAATCTCCTAGGAACAGGGAAGCACACCTGTCAAAAATAATACCATAGACTAGGTGGCTTAAACAGCAGACATTTATTCCTCGCAGCTCTGGAGTTGGGAAGTTCAAGATGAAGGAGCCAGTAGATTTGGTTTCTGGTGAGGGCCTACTTCCTGGCTTGCAGATAGAAGTTGTGCCTCCTTGCTGCATCCTCACATCATGAAGGAGAGAGGGAGAAAGGGCTCTGGTCTCTGGCTCTTTCTTTCTTTCTTTCCTTCCTTCCTTCCTTCCTTCCTTCCTTCCTTCCTTCCTTCCTTCCTTCCTTCCTTCCTTCCTTCCTTCCTTCCTTTTGAGACAGAGTCCCACTCTCTCATCCAGGCTGGAGTGCAATGGCACAATCCCAGCTCACTACAACCTCCACCTCCCAAGTTCAAGTGATTCTTCTGCCTCAGCCTCCCGAGTGGCTAGGATTACAAGCACCCACCATCAACCCCAGCTAATTTTTATACTTTTGTAGAGATGGGGTTTCACCCTGTTGGCCAGACTGGTCTTGAACTCCGGACCTCAGGTGATCTACCCACCTCGGACTCCCAAAGTGCTGAGATTACAGGTGTGAGCCACTGCGCTCAGCCTCTGGCTCTTCTTATAAGAACACTAATCCAATCCTAGCATCTCTCCCTCATGACCTCATCTAAATCTAATCACCTCCCAAAGGCCCCATCTCCTAATACCATCACACTGGGGATCGAAGTTTCAACACATGAATTTAGGGGGTGGAGACACAAACTTTCAGTCAATAACAAGACCTCAAGCCCTTATGTGCCACCCCATAGGTGTAGGGGCATTGATGAGAGAAACCAAAGAGCAGTAAAGATAAACTGTCAGAGAACATCAATGATGCCAGGGTGACTAGAGATCACCTGTGGATGATTGCAGAGTACAGATGAGATGCGAGAGAGGGAGCGATTTGCCCTGTATTGCCTGGCACAGCCAGAACTAGAACCCGGGTATCCTGGCTTCTGGGCCCAGAGCTGTCACCTTGACCTATGCCACGTAACTGGCAGCTTCCTCCTTCTGCCTCACAGTGTCAGCCCCCCACCCCCAGTCCCTGGCCTGCCATGCCAGAGGCCTTCAGCAGAGTCGACGATGGCCACCTCTTTTCAGCCTGTAAAGAAACTTCTTGGATTAAAAACAAACCCCCCAAACACAAGCAAGCAAGCAGTTCCTTAAATACTTCCTAGGATGTCTGAGTTCTGCTCCTATGACAGTGTCCTCATAGATGCCTGATATGTTCACCTCGTGGTCTCACCCCATTCCCTTCATCTTCCAACCCCAGACCCTCCACTCACTGCTGTGTTTGAACCAGGGCAAAGAAACACTCAGCACCTGGCTGGAGCTTCGGTTTGGCTTCCTGACCTTCAGAACTCAGTGTGGTACAGCAGAGACCAATTCTTCCTAGGACTGGATTCCAGCACCCTCCATCTATCTCATGGCCACTCCTGTCCCACTATTGCGTGGAGTGAGGCCATTTTCTCAACTGCTGAGGCCGCCAATCTCCTGGGGTCTGTGTTCAAAGGGCAAATAAGCCACACCTGGTTGGGACTGCTTGTTGAGACCTGGGTAGGGAGTGTGGGGCCACAGTCTTCTACACATCCTGTCCCAGCTCTCAAGAAAGAGAGATAGAAAGAGAGAGAGAGGGAGAAAGAAAGAAAGAAAGAAAGAAAGAAAGAAAGAAAGAAAGAAAGAAAGAGAGAGAGAGAGAGAGAGAGAGAAAGAAAGAAAGAAAGAAAGAAAGAAAGAAAGAGAGAAGGAAGGAAGGAGAAAGGGACAAAGGAAGAAGGAAGGAAGGAGAAAGGAAGGAAGGAGAAAGGAAGGAAGGAAGGAAGGAAGCAAATAAAGAAAGCAAGCCTTGGTTTGTAGAGTTTGCTGATATCTATGAAATAAAAACTTCTACAATAGCCAATTGCAAGCTACCAGTGGATTTAACATTCCTGAGCTCCTGTGAGCTGTCATGGGCTGGCTCCAACACATTACATTATTGCCCCCTCCCAGGTGCCCGCTCTTGGCTCTCAGATGTCCTTGATGCAGGGGAAGTTTTAATTTCGTCTCAGTCCCTGGCAGGTGTCTGGTGAACAGTCTAGGAAAACCAAGTCCCAGACACTCCATCCCTCTCCAAGCTCCCAGGCTCCAGCCACAGGGGAAAGAAGCAAACAGTGTAAAGCCTTGATGTCTAAAAGGGTTTTTTTCTTCCAAGGAGTTCAAAGCAGTTACTGTGTCTGATCTTACCTTATCCTTCCAACACCCTGGGGAAGTGGGGAGACAGCAGGAATGATGTTGGTATCCCTTCCTGAAAGATGAGGACATAAGGCCCAGAAAGTGTAGACAGCTTGTCCAAGGCCACCAGCAGTTGGGAGCAAAGGCTGGAATGGGCAGATGGACTATGCCTTGAATTCTCAGCCCCACACCCCCTCCCCCACTTCACCTTCTTGTAACCCACAACAAGAGGTGGATAGCAGTGGAGAAGCATGAGATCTCCCTGTGGTTTTCCCAGACAGAACCCAGGTCTCCACTTCCCAGCTCTCCTAGTCTCAGACCACACACCCACAGCACCTCCAGGGTAGCTGGCCCGACAGGCTTCCCTTGGGGCTGTGCCAGCTCTGTCTCTGCTCATTAGCAGGTCTATTTCCAGGTGGATCCAACATGGGGTCATTAAAGCAATAAACAAGTTCCCGATTGTCGGTGGGCTAGACCTGGCACCCACCGCTCCCTGTATTGTGCTGGAGTTCCAGCAGACCCACACAGCCCAAGAAACAATGCCTCACTTCCTCCCAGGAAGCCACAGACCCGAGCCAGCCTCCTAGGCTCGCCCACATGCTCTGGCCAAGCCATTGTCTCCAAGTCGGAGGGGTCCAGCCATTCCCATGACCAGGGTAGTTGCATCCTCTTTGCCTTCCAAAAGCAGGAGGTCAAGAAGCCAGGGCAAAGAGCTATAGCTCCCCTAAGGATGCTACCGTCCAGATCCCCACAGTCCCTGGTCAGGAGTCCTGTGGCCTTTGCTGTGCATCTGAATTCCATGCCTCAGTCTTTCCCTGGAACAGGGATGCAAAGAAGACTCTAGAAACAAATGCGGACCTGAGGTCCTAACCAAGCTCCCTGGCTTTCCTGGCACCCTTTCTCTCTATTTGGCTAGGATTGCTCCCTATGCCCCAAAGTATTCATGCATTTTATCCCCAGGGAGGCACTGAGTGGCATCAAGGGTAAGCCCATCAGTAATGTGAGCAATGAGCTCATCGAGCCTCGCAAAGAGTACCCCACTTGGTGGGGGAGAAATTCTGGCAGCCCAGGTTTTCTTTCTCAAGGAATTCTAATAGGCATTCAGCTGGGTCCCCCCTCGAAGTGGGTTATCAGGAGGCCTATGCCAGAATCGCCACCACCCTGGATTTCTGTTTTCAAAGTCTCTACTTGGAATTCCTTAGATGGAATGATGTCTTAGGGGAGGGAGAGAACTTGTGTCAGAGCGAGCTAGGATCTGAAAAGAGGATGGAATTCAGGGAAAGGTAGAGATCAAGAGGCCTAGGCCGGATTTGTGGAACCTCATGCACAGGCCAGGGAAAAGCTGGCCCTGGTGCTCTACAAGATGAGAAGTGTTAAGGTACGAAGGCAAGGGTGCCAGAGACTCTGCGTGTAGTCTCTCGCTCTTGCCAAGACCCAGCAAGAGCTGGTGAGGCTGATGATGTATTTAGTTGAGGGCCAATTCTGCATCAGCTAAACACAATTTGCTGTCTGCTCAGCTTTGGCCCTGAGCCCTCACCCAGGGAAGCGCAGACAGCTTATCCATAGAGCTCGCTGGGAGGGGATACAGGAGCTCTGGATTGTGGAGGCTGACGGAGAAAGGTCCTGGCTGAGGACCTGGGGACTGGGGAGGACATGCTGGAAAAGAAATCTTTCACAGAGGAAGGAGCCCCTGCTGTGAGATGGCTGTGGAGTAAAAGATGTTAGAAATATGTGGAAAGGCCAGGCACAGTGGCTCATGCCTATAATCCCAGCACTTTGGGAGGCCGAGGTGAATGGATCACCCAAGGTCAGGGATTCGAGAGCAGCCTGGTCAACATGGTGAAACCCCCGTCTCTACTAAAAATACAAAAATTAGCCAGGTCTGGTGGCAGACACCTGTAATTCCAGCTACTTGGGAGGCTGAGGCAGGAGAATCACTTGAACCCTAAAGGCAGAGGTTGTAGTGAGCCAAGATCTCGCCACTGCACTCCAGCCTGGGAGGCAGAGTGAGATTCATTCTCAAAATAAAAATAAAAATAAAAATAATAAAATAAAAGAAATATGCTGAAGGGATAAAAGGATGAGACACAAAAAACAGCCTCAAACTACAAACTCTCAGTGTAGGACAAAGCATCACTGCCTTTCTTTTTAGATTAACTTTATTGAGTTAAATATAAAATAAAATAGGAAATAAAAATGCATCATTTTTATTTTATTTCATTGGAGATAGCATCTCACTCTGTCAGCGAGGCTGGAGTGCCTCACTTCCTTGCCTCAACCATCCTCCTGCCTCAGCCTCCTGAGTACTTAGGACTACAGGTATATGCCACCATACCCAGCTAATTAATTTTCTTTCTTTCTCTTTCTTTCTTTCTTGCTCTTTCTTTCTTTCTTTCTTTCTTTCTTTCTTTCTTTCTTTCTTTCTTTCTTTCTTTCTTTCTTTCTTTCTTTTCTTTCTTTCTTTGTATGAGGGGGTCTCGCTATATTGCCCAGGTTAGTCTTGAACTCCTGGCCTCAAGCAATCCTCCCTCCTTGGCCTCCCAAAGCACTGGGATTATAGACATAAGCCACCACACCTGGCCAAAATATATCAGATTCAAGTATACAGTTCAATGAGTTTTGACAAATATGTATATAAACCCATGTAAACAGCACCACAATCTAGATATAAAACATTTCTGTAAAAGTTCCCTCCTGCATCATTGCAGCCAATCTCTCCACAGCTACTGGCCCCAGGCAACCACTGATCTGGTTTCTGTCACTATTGAATAGTTTTGCAAATTTGAGATTTTCATGTAAATGAACGCGTAGAATATGGGCTCTTTTGTGTGTGGCTTTCCTTAGTTGTTGCATGTATCAGTAGTTTGTTTCTTTTTATCGTCGAGTAGATGCCATTGTGTAGCTATACCACAGTTTGTTTATTCATTCACCTGTTGGTGGACGTTTTGATCGTTTTCAGTTTGGGGCTGTGATGAAAAAAGCTTCCTTCAACATTTGTGTACAAGTCTTTGTGGATGCAGCTGGGCATGGTGGCTCACGCTTGTAATCCCAGCACTTTGGGTGGCCAAGGCGAGTGGATCACCTGAGGTCACGAGTTCAAGACCAGACTGGCCAACATGGCGAAACCCTGTCTCTACTAAAAAATACAGAAATCAGCCAGGCGTGGTGGTGGGCTCCTGTAATCCCAGCTGCTCAAGAGGCTGAGGCAAGGAGAATTGCTTGAACCCAGGAGGCAGAGGTCACAGTGAGCTGAGATTGCGCCACTGCACTCCAGCCTAGGTGATAGAGCGAGACTCTGTCTCAAAAAAAAAAAAACAAAAAACAAAAACAAAAAAGTCTTTGTGGATACGTATTTTCATTTGTCTTGGGTACCTATCTAGTAGTGGAATTGTTGGATCTTGTGGTAAGTGTATGTTAACTTTATAAGAAATTGTGGCTGGGTGCAGTGGCTCACACCTGTAATCCCAGCACTTTGGGAGGCTGAGGTGGAAGAATTGCTTGATCTCAGGAGTTAGAGACCAGCCTGGGCAACATAGTGAGACCTGGTCTCTACTAAAGTTTTTTAAAATTAAAAAATCATTAGCCAGGTATGGGGGTGTGCACCTGTGGTCCCAGCTACTTGGGAGGCTGAGGTGGGAGGATCGCTTGAGCCCAGGAGATCGAGGCCACACTGATCTGAGATCATGCCACTGCACTCTAGCCTGGGTGACAGAGTGAGAAGCTGACTCAAAAAAAAAAAAAAAAAAAAAGAAAAAGAAAAGAAAAAGAGAAGAAAGAAAGAAATTGCCAAACTATTTTTCAAAGTGTTTGCAGCATTTCATGCACCCCCAGAAACTTATGAGAGTTCCAGTTGCTCTACATCTTTGTGCACTCTTGGTATTAGCCACCTTTTTTCTCTTCTTTTTTTGAGGTAGGCTCTTTTTTTGAAAAAAAAAATTAATTTAATTTAATTTTAAGTTGAGGAATACAGCTGCAGGATGTGCAGGTTTGTTACACAGGTAAACCTGTGCCATGGTGGTTTGCTGCACCTGTTAACCCATCGCCTAGGTTTTTTTTTTTTTTTTTTTTTTTTTTTGTCAGAATCTTGCTGTCACCCAGGCTGGAGTGCAGTGACATGGATCTCGGCTCACTGCAACCTCCGCCTCCCGGGTTCAAGTGATTCTCCTGCCTCAGCCTCCTGAGTATCTGGGATTACAGGCGCCTGCCACCACACCCAGCTAATTTTTGTATTTTTAGTAGAGACAGGGTTTCACCATGTTGGCCAGGCTGGTCTCAAACTCCTGACCTCGTGATCCACCCACCTGGGCCTCCCAAAGTGCTGGGATTACAGGCATGAGCCACCGCGCTTGGCCATTGCCTAAGTATTAATCCCTGCTTGCATTAGCTATTTATCCTGATGCTCTCCCTTCCCCTGCCCACCAACAGGCCTCAGTGTGTGTTGTTCCTCTCCTTGTGTCCATGTGTTCTCATTGTTCAGCTCCTACTTGTAAGTGAGAACATGCGGTGTTTGGTTTAGTGTTCCTGTGTTATTTTCGGGCAGGCTCTCGCTCTGTCACCCAGGCTTGAGTGCAGTGGTGTGACAACGGCTCACTGCAACCTCAACCTTCCAGGCTCAGGCGATCCTCCTGTCTCAGCCTCCCAAATAGCTGAGACCACAGGCTCGTGTCACCAAGGCTGGCTAATTTTTTAAATTTTTGTAGAGATGGGGTCTCCCTACATTGCCCAGGCTGGTCTCGAATTCCTGGGCTCAGGCGATCTTCCTGCCTTGGCCTCCCAAAGTGCTGGGATTACAGGCGTTAGTCCCTGTGCCTGGCCTCCATCTTTTTTCCTTTAATCATTCTACTGGGAGGTAGTAAAGTCTCATTGTGGGTTTAATTTGCATTTCCTTGATAATTAATTATGTTTAATGTGCCTATTTGTCATTCATATATCTTTTTTGGTGAAATGACTGTTCAAATCTTTTGTCCATTAAAAACAGTTGGGTTGGCAGGGTGTGGTGGCTCATACCTGTAATTCCAACACTTTGGGAGGCTGAGATGGGCAGATCACTTGAGGTCAGGAGTTTTCGACCAGCCTGGCCAACATGGTGAAACCCCATCTCTACTAAAAGTACAAAAATTAACCAGGTGTGATGGCACATGCCTGTAATCCCAGCTACTCGGGAGGCTGAGACAGGAAAATTACTTGAACCCGGGAGTCAGAGGTTGCAATGAGCTGATATCATGCCACTGCATTCCAGCCTGGGTGACAGAGTGAGATTCTGTCTCAATAAAACAAAACAAAACAATTGGATTATTTGTCTTCTTTTCATTGAATTATAAGTGTTCTTTATATATTCTGGATACAAATTCTTTGTCTGACATCCGCATTGTAAATATTTCTCCCAGGCTGTGACTTGTGACTTCCCTGTTTTTTTGTTTTTGTTTGTTGCTTTTTTTTGAGACAGAATCTCGCTCTGTCACCCAGGCTGGAGTGCAATGGTGCTATCTCAACTCATTGCCACCTCCGCCTCCCGGGTTCAGGCGATTCTCCTGCCTCAGCCTCCCAAGTAGCTGGGATTACAGGCATGTGCTACCACACCTGGCTAATTTTGGTATTTTTAGTAGAGATGGGGTTTCACCATGTTGGCCAGGCTGTTAGTGAACTCCTGACCTCAGGTAATCCACCTGCTTCCACATCCCAAAGTGCTGGGATTACAGGCATGAGCCACAGCACCTGGCCTGACTTCCCTGACTTCCCTGTTATTTTTTTGTTTTGTTTTGTTTTTTTGTTTTGTTTTCTTTCAGAGGCAGGGTCTCAATCTGTCCCCCAGGCTGGAGTGCAGTGGTATAATCATAGCTCATGGGAGCCTCCAAACCCTGGGCTCAAGCAATCCTCCCACCTCAACCTCCCTAGTAGCTAGGACTATAGATGCGTGCTCCCATGCCTGGCCTATTTTCATTTTCTAAAAATGTGAAGAACAGAAGATTCAAATTTCAACAGTGTCAGGCTTATTGTTTCTTTTATGGTGAATGCTTTTGGTGTCCTAAGAAACCACCACCTACCCCAAAGTCAGAAAAAAATTTCTTTTATGTTTTCTTTTAGAATGTTATCATTTTAGCTTTTTAGTTCTGTGATCCTTTTCTAGTTTATTTTTGTGTGTATTATGAGGTAGGAGTCAAGGTATATATTTTTTTCCATAAGACTATATTATAGTTGTTCTAGTATCATTTGTTGAAAAGATATCCTTTCCTCTGTAAACTACCCTGGCACATTTGTAAAAAATCAATTGACAAAACATGTGTGGATCTATTTCTGGACTCCGTTCTGCTTTATTGATCTGTGTGTCCACCCTTATGCCAATACCATACTTGACTTGATTACTGTAGCTGTACAGTAGGTCTTGAAGTCAGATGATATGAATCCTACTTTGCTCTTCTTTGTCAAGATGGCTTTGCATATCCTAGTCCCTTTGAGTTTCCACATAAATTTTAGAATTAGCTTGTCAATTTCTGCAGAAATTACTGGGTAATTAGTATTGGGATTGCACTGAATCTATAGATCAGTTTTAGGAGAATTAACATCTGAACAATATTGAGTCTTCCTATTTGATGGGTCATTTTAGGTGTCAACCTGACAAGATTAAGGGTACCTAGAAACCTGATAAAGCATGTTTGGGTATGTCTGTGAGGGTGTTTCTGTGTGAGCTACTGCACCTGACCAACACTTCTAATATTAAATTTTTTTTTTTTTTTTTTTGTTGAGACGGAGTCTCGCTCTATCACCCAAGCTGGAGTGCAGTGGCCGGATCTCAGCTCACTGCAAGCTCCGCCTCCCGGGTTCCCGCCATTCTCCTGCCTCAGCCTCCTGAGTAGCTGGGACTACAGGCGCCCGCCACCTCGCCCGGCTAGATTTTTGTATTTTTTTTTAGTAGAGACGGGGTTTCACCGTGTTAGCCAGGATGGTCTCGATCTCCTGACCTCGTGATCCGCCTGTCTCGGCCTCCCAAAGTGCTGGGATTACAGGCTTGAGCCACCGCGCCCGGCCCTAATATTAAATATTGAAATAAGTGTTTGTTATACAAACATTTAAAAAAGATTAGGGCTACGAGTAGTTAGTAGCTCTTGCCTATAACCCAGCACTTTGGGAGGCCAAAGAGGATCACTTGAGGCCAGAAGTTCAAAACCAGCCTGAGCAAGAACTCACCTCTACAAAAAAACTTAAAAATTAGCTGGATATGGTAATGCGCACCTGTAGTTCTAACTATTCAGGAAGCTGAGACAGCAGGATGGCTTAAGGCCAAGAGTTCCAGGCTGCAGTGAGTTATGATCACACCATTGCACTGCACTCCAGCCTGGGTGACAGAGTGAGACCCTGTCTCTAATAACAATAATAATAATGCTTGTAGGGCTGGGAGCAGTGGCTCACACCTGTAATCCCAGCACTTTGGGAGGCTGAGGCAGGCAGATCACTTGAGGTCAGGAGTTTGAAACCAGCCTGGCCAACATGGTGAAACTCCATCTCTGCCAAAAATACAAAATCAGCCAGGCACAGTGGTGCGCACTTGTAATCCCAGCTACTCGGGTAGCTGAGGCAGAATTGCGTGAACCTGGCAGGTGGAGGTTTCAGTGAGCTAAGATTCTGCCACTGCACTCCAGCCTGGGCGACAGAGCGAGACTCCGTCTCCAAAAAAAAAAAAAAAAAAAAGAAAGAAAAAAAAAAGAAGTTTTTTTTAAATTAAAAGAAAAAGTGCGGCCGGGCGCGGTGGCTCAAGCCTGTAATCCCAGCACTTTGGGAGGCCGAGACGGGCGGATCACGAGGTCAGGAGATCAAGACCATCCTGGCTAACACGCTGAAACCCCGTCTCTACTAAAAATACAAAAAACTAGCCGGGCGTGGTGGCGGGCGCCTGTAGTCCCAGCTACTCCGGAGGCTGAGGCAGGAGAATGGCGTAAACCCGGGAGGCGGAGCTTGCAGTGAGCTAAGATCAGGCCACTGCACTCCAGCTCGGGTGACAGAGCAAGACTCCGTCTCAAAAAAAAAAAAAAAAAAAAAAGAAAAAGACATTTCTTCCTTTATTAGCTATATGCCCCACATTTCTATATTACCCCACTTGGTCTTGATATATTATTTGTTTGTGTATCGTGGGGTTCTATTTGCAGAAATTTTGTTAAAGCTTTTATGCTGACATTTATGAGGAGCATTAGTCCGCAGTTTTCTTTCCTTCTAATTTTTTTTTTTTTTTTGAGACGGAGTCTTGTTCTGTTGCCCAGGCTGGAGTGTAGTGGTGCAATCTCAGCTCACTGCAACTGCTGCCTCCCAGGTTCAAGCAATTCTCCTGTCTCAGCCTCCCAAGTAGCTGAGAT
>NC_045434.1:60872500-60886779 GCF_002776525.5 Piliocolobus tephrosceles
AAAAAAAAAAAAAAAAAAAAAAAAAAAAAAAAAAAAAAAAAAAATTATTGCTTCAAGTCTTTAATATATAGAAGGCTATTCAGATTTTCTATTTCTTCTTGGGCCAGTTCTGGTAATATGTGTGTTTGTGTTTCAAGTAATTTGTCCATTTTATCTAAGTTGCCAAATTTATTCTATAAAGTTGTTAATAATACTCCTTTTTAATCCTTTTAATCCTTTTTATGTCTGTAGAATCTGAAGTGATATGCCCCCAACCCTTCATTCCTGATATTGGTATTTTTGTCTTTCCTCTTTTGTTGTTGATCAATCTAGCTAGAGGTTTATCAATTTTATTGATCTTCTCAGGGAAACAGCCTTTGCTTTCATTGATTTTCTTTATTGTTGGTCTGTTTATTATTTCACTGATTTCCACTCTTATCTTTATTATTTTCTTCCTAGTATTGCTTTTTGAAGGCCATAGAAGGGCATAGGCTTCTACTCCCATCTCCAATCATAAATCACAGAAGGTCTGAGTTAAAAGGGATCTTAGACACAATCTTGTCCACCCCTTTCATTTCATAGGTGAACAGAAATTCAGAGGCGGAAGTGGTTTTCCTCCGGCCACTTAGTTTTCGTCTATGACCAATTCATTTATTCATGTATTCATTCCTTTCTTCATTAATATGTTCTTATGCATTCATGTTAGATATATTTGTTGAGCTTATACTACGGACCAGAGGCTGTTCTAAGACCAAAGACGAATAAATTGCAGCCTTTGCTTTCAAAAATCTTACAACCTAATGAGGGAAGTAGCAAGTTCTCAGTCAATGCAGTGACAAGTGCCATAGCAGAGGTAGTCTCAGAGTGCCATGAAAGCACCGAGAAAGTGATTCAAACTCTGATGGATGATGTGAAGATGAGGATGGGGGCAGGGGATGCTCAGGGAAGACTTCAAAGAAGACATTTAAAATAGGTCCACCAGGCAAATAACTTTTTCACTCCAGAAAGAGCTTTGTGAATCTACTAAAAATTTGTCTAAATAAGGCCAATGGAAAGCAATGCAAGTCTCAAGCAGCCACCAATTAATCAATTAGCTAATTCAGTGTCTATGAGGATTGGGAAAATACAGATTATGCAGATGATTCAATCATGCTTTCCAGAGAATATTCTCTCAAATTCCCATTTATTGATTTTCTGTTTTGCAAGTGGCTGATCTCATCCATAGATGGTAAATATATTTAGAAGCTGTAGAGTTATTGGCCAGGAGAGGTGGCTCGTGCTTGTAATCCTAGCATTTTGGGAGGCTGAGGTGGGCGGATCACCTGAGGTCAGGAGTTCAAGACCAGCCTGGCCAACATGGCGAAACCCCGTCTCTACCAAAAACACAAAAATTAGCCGGGCGTGGTAGTGTGCACCCATAGTCCCAGCTACTTGGGGAGGCGGAGGCAGGAGAATCACTTGAACCCAGAGGCAGAGGTTGCAGTGAGCCTCGATTGCACCACTGCACTCCAGCCTGGGCGACAGAGCAAGACTCCGTCTCAAACAAACAAACAAACAAACAAACAAAAAAGAAGCTGTAGAGTTATCTTATCGATACTGACATTCTTTTCTATTATCTCCTTATCTATTGCTGCATAACAAGTTACCCCAAAACTTAGTGACTTCATAAATATTTTTCATGTTACACAATTTCTGTGGGTCAGGAATTCAGGAGTGGCTTAGCTGAATGATTCTGGTTCAGGGTCTTTCATGAGATTTTTCATGAATCTATTGGCTGGGGTTGCAGTCTCTGAAGACTTGTCTGGGCCTAGAGGATCTTATTCCAAGCTCACTCACCTGGCTGTGGGCAGGAGGCCTCAGTTCCTTGCCATGTGGGCCTTTCTACAGAGCTGCTTGATATGGTGAGCGGCTTACCCCACAGCAAATGATTGAAATGCCACTTTGCATTTTATGACCTGGTTCGTCCCACATTGTAACTTCTGCCTTATTCTATTCATTAGAAGTGAGTCACAGCTGGGCACAGTGGCTCACTCCTGTAATCCCAGCACTTTGGGAGGCCGAGGTGGGTGGATCACTTGAGATCAGGAGTTCGAGACCAGCCTGACCAACATGGTGAAACCCTGTCTGTACTAAAAATACAAAAATTAGATGGGTGTGGTGGCGGGCACCTTAATCCCGGCTAATCAGGAGGCTGAGGCAGGAGAACTGCTTGAACCCGGGAGGCGGAGGTTGCAGTGAGCCGAGATTGTGCCATTGCACTCTAGCTTGGGCAACAAAGCAAGACTCTATCTCAAAAAAAAAGAAGTGAGTCACAAAGTCCAGCCCACACTCAATGGAAAGGGATTACTTAAGAGTAAGGACATGAACACCAAGAGGGGGATCACTGGGGGCCATCCTGGAGATTTAGTACCACAGATATCTTTATGGGCTGACTACAATTTTAAGAATCTGGAAGTTGACAGACTGGATTAAGAAAATGTGGCACATATACACCATGGAATACTATGCAGCCATAAAAAAGGACGAGTTTGTGTCCTTTGTAGGGACATGGATGCAGCTGGAAACCATCATTCTCAGCAAACTATCACAAGAACAGAAAACCAAACACCGCATGTTCTCACTCATAGGTGGGAACTGAACAATGAGATCACTTGGACTCGGGAAGGGGAACATCACACACCGGGGCCTATTATGGGGAGCGGGGTGGGGGGAGGGATGGCATTGGGAGTTATACCTGATATAAATGACGAGTTGATGGGTGCAGGACACCAACATGGCACAAGTGTACATATGTAACAAACCTGCACGTTATGCGCATGTACCCTAGAACTTAAAGTATAAAAAAAAAAAAAGAGTTAAATTTTATAGGAAGAAAAATAAAAAAAGATCACTGGGTAATATCTGAAGTTGTAAATTAAAAACTAGCAGCATTCCTCGATTATCTTATTTTAAGTTACAATAATAAACAAGAATCAGTTGGAAAAAAAAAAGAATATGGAAGTTTAGTGACATTGAGATTAAAATGGTCAATCCATCTTTGCTTCATTTTCTACATAGAACTGTAAGGAAAAAGTCCTAATTCTTAGAAATGAAATTATTTCCTAGAATCTTGTCTTCTTTAAAAATATTGTACTATTATATACTAAAATAAAAAATAATGGTTAGACCTACACATATGCAGTAAAAAAAAGAAAAGAAAACAAACAAGCAAACAAAAGTAATGGGAGTTTTTATTGAGAACCCAATCCAGTCCCTTGCCTGGAGAAATATCTTAGATATTAGAAGGCAACTTCAAAAAATTGTAGGCTGTCCGAGGTGGCTCACAAAGTGCTGTAATCCCAGCACTTTGGAGGCCGAGGCAGGCGGAGCACAGGGTCAAGAGTTTGAGACCAGCCTGGCCAACATGGTGAAACCCCGTCTCTATTAAGATACAAAAAATTAGCCAGGCATGGTGGCAGGCGCCTGTAGTCCCAGCTACTCGGGAGGCTGAGGCAGGAGAATCACTTGAACCTGGGAGATGGAGGTTGCAGTGAGCCCAGATCATGCCATTGCACTTTAGCTTGGGCAACAGGTCAAGACTCTGTCTCAAAAAAAAAAAAAAAAAATCTTTTGGAAGGATGTATCCTTTGGCAGTTTGGAATTATGCAGGAGTATGACTCTTACGTTGCTTATTCGAGAGACCGGGATGTTACCATGAATAAGACAGAGGTGAGTGGGGGATGAGGAGCTATTGTCATCTTATTGAGTAAAAGAGCAAGGCCAAATTCACAGTGTTAGGTTCAACAGAGTATTCTGTGGTGGAGGAATCTGCAGACAACCTCTGTCTGCAGAGGGGCAGGGCTCTGGGAGTTACCTTCAACAGCTGAAGAAATCCCTGAAAATGTGACTGGGTAGTGTGGAAGTAAACATTTTAAGGGCTAACTTGGAGTTCTAAGCCAGTGATTGAAGATTTGGAAAGGAATCATGTTGTTGATTGGGGGTGCAGGGGTCATATGGCTGCTGGTATAGATTTCATTGATGAAAGTTTGCTTTTAACAGAATAGATTATTCAGCTTGCATAGCTAGTCTGTCATGAAAATTAAGTTTAAAGTGGGAACCTGTAGGCCAAGTGACTCATACCTGTAATCCCAACACTTTGCGGGGGTCAAGGCAGGTGGATCACTTAACAGGAGTTTGAGACCAGCCTGGCCAAGAGGGTGAAACCCCATCCATCTCTACTAAAAATACAAAAATTAGCTAGGCATGGTGGTACACGTTTGTAATCCCAGCTACTTGAAAGGCTGAGGCAGGAAAATCGCTTGAACCCGGGAGGCGAAGGTTGCAGTGAGCCAAGATCGCGCCACTGCACTCCAGCCTGGGCAACAGAGTGAGGCTGTCTCAAAAAACAAAAAAAAACAAAAACAAAAACAAAAAAAGTTGGACAGGTGCTAAGAACTCTGCTAATTTTTCTGAGACTGAAGAGAACAGAGCACAATCAGCAGGCTTGTGCAGACTCAGAGGCCTAGCTATGAAGTGTGGAAGATCACCCACCATCATGCACCCTGGTGACAAGCAAGGGCTCTTACCTACAGAGCCCTACATACCCAGCAGGGATATGTCTAATTATTTTCTAGAAGGATATGATTTAAGGATTGCCATGTACTCCTTGGCTCTCAAAATAAAAGAAGATTTTTTTTTTGAGACGGAGTCTCGCTCTGTCACCCAGGCTGGAGTGCAGTGGCCGGATCTCAGCTCACTGCAAACTCTGCCTCCCAGGTTCACGCCATTCTCCTGCCTCAGCCTCCCGAGTAGCTGGGACTACAGGCGCCCGCCACCTCGTCCAGCTATTTTTTTTTTTTTTTTTTGTATTTTTTAGTAGAGACGGGGTTTCACTGTGTTAGCCAGGATGGTCTCGATCTTCTGACCTCGTGATCCGCCCGTCTTGGCCTCCCAAAGTGCTGGGATTACAAGCTTGAGCCACCGCGCCCAGCCAATAAAAGAAGATTTTTTCAGGGAGAACTACATGTTAAAGAGAACTGATTCGGGGGAGTAACAAAGGCCAATGTCACAGTGGATTATACAAGATAGCCGTTTATTTGTCTCTCAGGTAATTGTCCAAAAATAAGCACTACAGGGCTTTATGGAGGCTCCATGGTATCAGGAACCTAGATTCCTCACCCATTTTCTTTTCTTTTCTTTTTTCTTTTTTTTTTTTTTTTTTTTTTTTTTTTGAGACAGAGTCTCGCTCTGTCACCCAAGCTGGAGTGGTGCAGTGGCATCGATCTCAGCTCACTGCAATCTCCACCTCCCAGATTCATGCATTTCTTCTGCCTCAGCCTCCTGAGTAGCTGGGACTATAGGTGCATGCCATCAGACCCAGTTAATTTTTGTATTTTTAGTAGTGACAGGATTTTGACATGTTGGCCAGGGTAGTTTTGAACTCCTGACCTCAAGTGATCCACCCTTCTCAGCCTCCCAAACTACTGGGATTACAGACATGAGCCACTGCGCCTGGCCCTCACCCATTTTCAACGTCCTTTTCTCATTTCTTGGTTTAGGATACCAGCTATAGCTCCAGCCACCATGCCTGCATTCCAGCCAGCAGAAGGGAGAAAGAGTGAATGGGCAGAATATACCCTTTCCTTTAACGGCCATAACCAGGAAGTTGCATATATCCTTATACTTAGGTCCTATAGAGTAGAACCAGGAAGTATGCATCTCTCTGTTTAGGTCCTATAGGGCCAAACCAGGAAGCAAGTAGCCCTCTGCTTACGTTCCTATAGGGCAGAACCTAGAGACATGGCCGTACTTAGCTGCAAGGGAGGCTAGAATATCTTGGCTCACCACAACCTTCACCTTGCGGGTTCAAGCGATTCTCCTGCCTCAGCCTCCCAAGTAGCTGGGATTACAGGCATGCACCACCGCACCTGGCTAATTTTGTATTTTTAGTAGAGACAGGGTTTCTCCATGTTGGTCTCGAACTCCCAACTTCAGGTGATCCACCTGCCTTGGCCTCCCAAAGTGCTGGGATTATAGGCGTGAGCCACCGCACCCGGCTATAAGCAGCCTTTTAACTTATCATTATTTTCTTAGCTAAGACTTAAATTATTCTAGAAGGAAAAAACAGATACCTGGGGACAATTACCAATCTATGACATAAGAACCTCCTGTAATCTTGCCTAAAGGAAGGCAAATAAGATTGGTAATAGATAAACATCCTTTTATAAGACTATAAACTTTATTATAGCAAGGAGCTTCACTCTTTTTGGTCAGTACTTTGTCTTCCTTGCCTAGCAGAGCTTTGGCATATAGGAGGGTTCCAACACATATTTATCAGGTGAATGAATAAATCAGAGGCAGCTAGATGTGAGAATAATTCCAGAAAATACTTCACTGCGCTTCCTCCCAAAAACTTGTGCTGCAAGGATCCAGTCCACTGTATTGTTTGTTTGTTTCAGTTTTTTTTGTGTGTGTGTGAGATGGAATCTCACTCTGTCTCCAGGCTAGAGAGCAGTGGCACAATCTTGGCTCACTGCAACCTCCGCCTCCTGGGCTCAAGTGATTCTCCTGCCTCAGTCTCCCCAGTAGCTGGGACTACAGCACCACCACGCCCGGCTAATTTTTGTATTTTCAGTAGAGACGGGGTTTCACCATGTTGGCCAGGATGGTCTTGACGTTATGATCCACCCTCCTCAGCCTCCCAAAGTGCTGGGATTACAGGTGTGAGCTACCGTACCCGGCCTTCCAGTGTGTTCCTGTTGTTGTTGTTAAAATTAAACCTAAAGAGGTATGTTGAGAGCCCTTCCCGAAGTGAAATTTCCTACCTACCACACCCACCCTGAAAGTAATATGCTCTTTTTATAGGTTTGGTCTAATGTCCAGTGATGGTACATTTCAGATGCACATAGAGCAATTCGATGGCATATGATGTGAGAAAACCAGGCTGTTCCAGCAGTTCAGATGGGTTTTCACAATAAGTATCTTCCTGATGGAGTTTTTCCCCAAGTTCTCTTATATTACACAGATTAATCCTTACAGACAGGAGGGGCCAGCTTTGGTGCAAATGGAGCATCTAGAAGGGGTGGTTGGGAGGGCCCACTCCAGAAGGCAGAGAGGGCATCCAGCCTCCTCCTCCACTTGGGGCCTGGGTTAGCCTCAAAGCTCTCCCCTGAGGGCTGTGTTTCCAGCCTCTGCATTTAATAAGCAGAGAGAATTGAAAACAGTAAAAAATGGAAGCTAATACAACAGTCAATAAAAAGATAAAGTAAACTAAGAAGAAATAAAAAAGATGGTAAAAACAGTTAAAAAAAAAAAGAGGGCAGCAGGCAATAAAGTGATAATATGAACTAAAAATAAACCAAATAAGCTAAAAAGAAATTAAAAGACAGAACAAAGACATGACAAGGCAAAGGTTAGAAATAAAATATGCGGAATAAAAAGATAATACAATAACAATAAATCTAGAAGATAAGATTAGATCAAAGAAAATAGTATAAAATAGCTAGAAGAAAGACAAAACAGAGATTAAAAATGACTGAGATAAGTAAAATCATTAAAACCAGAAAGATAAAAAGACTAAAGGGATTAAAACAATAAAATGTATTCAACCAATACCAAAAGAAATAAAAAATTTAAAAGACTGAGCTATGAGGGAAGGGAGTAATAGATCAATCTTGCTTCAAGTTAAAATAATGCTGCAATATAAGTACAAACATATCCCTCATTCAGATGCATTCTTTGAGTCCAGGCAACCTAAGGCTATGCAGACCTCCCAGCATCTAAGTCTCTATATATTAATTTGCTAGGGTTCCCCTAACAAACTGTTATAGACAGGGTGGCTTAAACAACAGAAATTTATTTTCTCACATTCTAGAGAGTAGAAATCCATGGTCAAGGTGTAAGCAGGTTGGTTCTTTCTGGGGGAGATACCTGTTCCAGGCCTCTCTGCTTAGCTGGTACATGACTGTCTTCTGTCCGTGACTCTTCGCATCAGAATCTCTTTGTATGTCCCTGCATCCAAATATCATCTTATAAGGACACGAATCACATTGGATTTGGACCCACTCTCACGATCCGATTTTAATTTAATTACCTCTGTAAAGACCCTGTCTCCAGGCCAAGCGCGGTGGCTCAAGTCTGTAATTCCAGCACTTTGGGAGGCCGAGACGGGCGGATCACGAGGTCAGGAGATGGAGACCATCCTGGCTAACACGGTGAAACCCCATCTCTACTGAAAAAAAATACAAAAAGCTAGCCGGGCGAGGTGGCGGGTGCCTGTAGTCCCAGCTACTCGGGAGGCTGAGGCCGGAGAATGGTGTAAATCCGGGAGGCGGAGCTTGCAGTGAGCTGAGATCCGGCCACTGCACTCCAGCCTGGGCCATAGAGCGAGACTTCGTCTCAAAAAAAAAAAAAGACCCTGTCTCCAAATACGGTCACATTCTAAGGTGCTGGGAGTTAGAACATGTGAATTTGAGGAGGAGAGGAGGACAGAATTCAGCCCGTAACAGCAACCCTGTAAGAAGTCCCTGGGAGGATCCCTTTGGACAGAGAGGTGAGGGCAGAAAGCAGGATCTTTGACCTCTTTCTTGCCTGATTTGGGGCCTCCGACACAATTGACTTTTTTTCCCCCTTGATTTTCGTTTCTGAGTAATATTTTTTATTTCACTTGGACCCACAGGGCAGAAGGTTGAGCCCTAGAAGGACAGGTCTCTAGAGTCCCTAACCCATTTTCTCTTATGATGTTAGGTTTGCTGAGAGCAAGAAATATTCTGGAGGTCTGTTCTCCTGTGGCTAATGAAGAGGCCCACCCATGAGGCCAGGCCTGATGTGCTTGGCTGCTCATGCCAAGAAGCTTCTGCTCCTGGGAGCAACACCTTGTGAGATTGAAGGTGTTTTCTAAATCCCCTAGGATAGAAATCCTGATAGTTCTTCAGCAGGATTTTGGAGCTTTGTACATCTCACCGTCTTCTGCCTTTTCCAAACAGGGAAGCCTGGGATAGCTGGTCACCACTGGTTACCAGAACGCCCTGCTCTTGGGAATGGGTTTTCTGTACTTGGTTTATCTCTTGCTCCAAAAGTGAATGTCTTAATCCATTTAGGCTGTTAACAAAATACCTTAGACTAGGTAATTTAATTTTTTTTAATTTATTTTTATTTTTATTTTTTTTTTGAGGCGGAGTCTCGCTCTGTCGCCCGGACTGGAGTGCAGCGGCCGGATCTCAGCTCACTGCAAGCTCTGCCTCCCGGGTTTACGCCATTCTCCTGCCTCAGCCTCCGGAGTAGCTGGGACTACAGGCGCCCGCCACCTCGCCCGGCTAGTTTTTGTATTTTTAGTAGAGACGGGGTTTCACCGTGTTAGCCAGGAAGGTCTTGATCTCCTGACCTCGTGATCCGCCCGTCTCGGCCTCCCAAAGTGCTGGGATTACAGGCTTGAGCCACTGCGCCCGGCCTTAGACTAGGTAATTTATAAACAACAGAAATGTATTGCTCAAAATTCTAGAAGCCAGAAAGTCTGAGATCAAGATGCTGGCAGATTCAGGTTCTTAGGAGGGCCCAGTCTTCAGAGCTGGCACCATCTGTGTCCTCCACATGGCTGAAGGGGCAAACAGCTCCCTCAAGCCTCTTTCATAAGGGCACTGATCTTATTCATGAGGAGTCCGCCTTCATGACCTAATCACCCCTCCAAGGTCCCACATCTTAATGGGATCCCAGTGGGGATTAAGTTTCAACATATGAATTTGAGGGGACACCATCTTCTAGACCATAGCACACACTCAGAAATGTGTGCAGTGGAGAGGTCTCGCTCTCTCACACACACACACACACGTACACACACGCACGCACACACACATTGAACAGGCAGACAGAGCCCAGCCCCAAGCTCCTCCTGACAGGGCTGGCTTTATGGATGTACAACCTGTACACTGTGCTCAGAGGGCCCTGCACTTGGTGCTCTGCTTTTGCCATCTTGAAATTCTCAACAATTTTGGAACATTTCCTTCTTTTCCCTTCCTTTCTTCCTTCCTTCTTTCTTTCCTTCCTTCCTTTCTTCCTTCCCTCCTTCCCTTCCTCTTTTCTTTTCTTTCTTTCATCTTTCTTCCTTTCTTTCTCTTTCCTTCCTTCCTTCCTTCCTTCCTTCCGAATGCAGTGGCACAATCTCCACCTCTTGGGTTCAAGCGATTCTTCTCCTCAGCCTCCCAAGTTGCTGGGACTACAGGTGTATGCCACTATGCCAGGGTAATTTTTGTATTTTTAGTAGAGATGGGGTTTCACCATGTTGGCCAGCTGGTCTTGAACTCCTGGCCTCAAGTGATCCACCCATCTCAGCCTCCCAAAGTGCTGAGATTACAGGTGTGAGCCACTGCGCATGGACTAATTTTGGAACATTTCATTTTGTACCGGACCCTGCAAGCTGTGTAGACAGTCCTGTCTTCACTTTTCACCACATCCTGATGAGAAGGGATGCAGAAGCGACCAAGTTTTTTGACCGTGAGGTGTCCATCCAGGGCAGACACTTGATCTTTGGGTACAGTTCTTGGGCACAAGGTAAGTCTTTTGGAAAAGGAGGAGGAAGAGCTCAAATGCCTTTGATTCAGTCCCCAGAGCTTCCTGTCTAGCCTTAACTCCCCAGTGAGTTCTCAGCTAAGGCATGAATCTTGGAGTTGCCCACCTCTAATCTCAGCCTTCAGACTTGGCCTGTCCCAGCCCTGCTTCCTTTGGGATCCCTGGCAGAAACCCAAAGGGGCGGAGAGGGGAGGGATGAAAGGAAAGTGAAAGTATCAGCCTCTCTGGATGCCCCTTCTCTTCCTCCTCCTCCTTCATCCTCCCCTCTCCCCCGCCCCGCTGTTGCCATGGAGACCAGAACAAAGCCTCTCTTTCCCCTCTTTTCTGGATTGTTAATTGTCTTTACTCCATGGTGCCTTTGTTCATTGTTGCCAGTCCCTCCCAGGATGGGGATCTAGGTCTCCTCAAGGCAGGAAAGAGAGCTTTAAAAAAAGTTTGGGGGTGAGTGTGGGACACTGTAAACCAGGTGGTAGGTGGGGAGGAAAAGAGGACTGAGGAGATGGCCTCAGGATTTTCTACATGGCGCAGGCTTCTGGGAGGGAAGCACCTTCCGCATGTCTTTTCCTCCCTCCCTCAATCACCTGCCTTTTCTGGTGAGGCCCAGTGGCCCCTCTCTGTGGGAAGAGACAGAAGAGAATGAAAAAAAAAACACCATTGTGTGTATTCGCACGCATGTGGGTGTCCTCGCAGGGGAAAGTGGCCCTGTCTTTGCATTGCCCCCATTCCAAGTAGATCAGGAAGACATGCGGCCTGATTGCTGGCCCTACACTTAGGACTCCAGATAATTACATTCACAGAGAGTGTGCGCTAGCCCTGGAGGTGAGAATGACTACTCCAGCCCTCTTCCCAAGCTCACTTCCTGTGGCAGCTGAACACGTGAAGATGGAGTGGAAAAGCTCTAGAAGTGTGTGTGCGTGTGTGTGTGTGTAAAAAGGACTCAAGTCACCAACATTAGCTGAACCCACACACTGAGTGGGTCCCTGCGTGTTTCTGTGCCTGTGTGTTAAGGAGTGGTAGTATGGGTTGGGTCCTCTGTCCTTGGGAGAAAGTCCGTCACTCAAGAAACAGGAGGCTGACTGGCATATGGAAAGCAGAGAGCTGCTTCTACTTCTAGGGTCTAGGCTAGCATCTAGGGTATGGACTACTACTCAGCTGCCGTTTATTATATGTTTCAGATTCCAAGGACCAGAAAATCCCACAAGCAGCAAGGCAGCATGGTATGCTGGACAAAGCATGGATCTGAGGGCCAGAAAACCTGGGTTCAGATGTCCGATGGTGCCCCTTCACTGTGTGGTCTTGGGAAATTTCCCTCCCCTCTCTGAGTATCTTTTTCCTCATCTGTGAAAGGAACTGTCCCAGTCTTCACAGAGCGGCTGATAGCTTCAGGGAGTCCCGTGTGTAGTGTGCAGGCTGGAGTGAGCTATCCCCCCTCCTTGTGCCTCAGTCTTCTCTATTGCACAAAGAGGGAGCTAGAGGAGATTGTTCTGGAAGGCTGATTTCCTTCCAGATCTTGTACTGTCAGATTCTGATAGACAAATGAAACAGCTGTGACTTAATCTGTTACTTTCTTGATTGGCTCCATACCTGAGTGTGACTCCCTAGAAAAGCCCAAGTAGAACTGGGTAGAAGCCCACCTCAGGTCAGCCTGAAGGCAGTGCTTGCCTTTGAGAAGAAGCCCCACGGGCTGTGCCATGGTGCAAGACTCCCTGAGTGGGGCACCTCTGACTCACATTTCTAGCTATAGCCATCTGGAAAAGCACTTGCTCAGACAGAAGGATGAAGAGTTGGTACCAGACAAGCCTCATGAGGCTGGGCCTACCCTGAAGTGACTGACCCGACCTACAAGCACCCTCTTTCTAAGCTTGGCAGGGAAAATGGCCCTGGGTTAGGTGGGGGTGGGTGAGGGGACAGGCAGGACCTTCTTGAAGCAGAGCAGTGAGACTAGGATTCCACTATGCTTCTTCCTGTTCTCAACCCGTGGGCTCTTGCTTTTTCTCTCAGAGCTTTCACTCTGGTGCTTGAGGGAAGTAATTCACACCATTTTGTGAATTTAATTCTTTTATTATCTCTCCCAAGGGCATTTGCATTTTACACCTTGTCTCCAACCTTGCAGGTTAAAGGGAAAATCAGAAACCCAGCACATTTGGGCACCGCAACCCCCACCTGTGTTTCAGGCTATGGCCACACGCAAATCAGATGGGAAACCTCGGAGCCCCCACTCCCGGAAGCCAAGCAGAGTCCTTCCTTCAGCAGGTATTCTGGACATTAAACGGAGACTAGAGCAGACAAGGTCCCCCCTCACAGAGCCTACAGTCTAAAGGGAAGCAGGAAAAATACAAGAAGCCAGGCACGGTGGCTCACGCCTGTAATCCCAGCATTTTGGGAGGCCAAGGTGGGTGAATCATTTGAGGCCAGGAGTTTAAGACCAGCCCGGCCAACATGGGGAAACTCCATCTTTACTAAAAGTACAAAAAATTAGCCAGGCGGTAGTGGTGTGCGCCTGTAATCCCAGCTACTCAGGAGGCTAAGGCAGGAGAATTGCTTGAGCCCAGGAAGCGGAGGTTGTGGTGAATAGAGATCGCACCACTGCACTCCAGCCAGAGTGACAGAGAGAAACTCTGTCTCCAAAAAAAAAGAAACAGAAAAATACAAGAAAACAGAAAACAGATAAAATAAGTGCAACTCTGGTTAAGTGCTATGAAGGAAGCAAACAGGGCTGAGAAACAGGATAAAGGTGGGATGGGGTAGAGGATGATTTTATATGGGAGGAAAGGGGGAGATGAGAGAAGAGACATTTTTGTTGAGACAAGAGGGTGAAAAGGTGCCCACTTTAGGAAGAGGAGGGTTTGGGGAAGAACTTTCCAGGTGTAAAGATTTTTATAGGGTTTGAAGTCTAGTTCAAGGCAGATCTTTCAATATGGGGATCTGATTGGGATTGGGCAAAATTTATAACAGTTTAGGATTGGAGGACATGGTGAAGGGAGGGTCTTGAAGAATAAACAATTGTTTGACAAGCTACTGGTTTGCCCAGTTAAGCAAACTGTTGTTCCAAGAAGAGGGCTGTTTGAGCAGTCTATTGTTCAGATAAATTGATTTTCAGGAAGTTCCTGAAGGAAATAATGAAGTTATTTACTGGTTTACATTCTTACCTTCCTGGGGGAAGAAATTTCTGGAACAAATATTAAAATCATGCAGATGTAAGCAGCCTCAGTGAAATGATGTCACTGCAGGTGAGACTGTTGTAGTCTAGCTGAGCGGTAGGTAATGGTGGCCTGGACTAGGATGGGGTGGTAAAGACAGAAGAATGGATGGATTGGCATATATTTTTGGAGATAGGCCAATGACTCACTAAATTGAGTAGATGAGCAAAAAACAATCATAGATGATGGCTAGGTTTTTGACTTGAGCCATTAGGTAAGTGGTGGTGCCATTTACTGGATGGGAAAGAAGATGGTACTGGGTTGGGGATGACGGCTAAAGGTTCAATGTTAGGGTTAGGATGTGGAAGCCATCCTCACAGGGTTAGCAAGTATTACATGCTAGGTTCTGGACAGAAATACAGTTATAATTTAACCTTAATGAGCAAGTGCGGGGGCTCACACCTGTAATCCCAGCACTCTGGGAGGCCGAGGTGAGAGGATCACTTGAGCCCCGGAATTTGAGATTAGCCTGGGCAACAGAGCGCGGCCTTGTCTCTACACAAAAAAAAAACAATTAGCCAGGCAGAGTGGCTCATGCCTGTATATGTAGTCCCAGCT
>NC_045434.1:60886789-61009804 GCF_002776525.5 Piliocolobus tephrosceles
CAATTAGCCAGGCAGAGTGGCTCATGCCTGTATATGTAGTCCCAGCTACTTGGGAGGCTGAGGTGGAGGGATCACTTGAACCCAGGAGGTTGAGGCTGCAGTGAGCTGTGACTTCACCACTACACTCCAGCCTGGGTGACAGAGCAAGATCCTGTCTCAAAAAAGAAAGAAAGAAACAAAAAGTATTAATTAGGTTGCACTTTGGCGCACTTCCTTGTTGCTAAAAGTCCCGTACAGGCCGGGCGTGGTGGCTCAAACCTGTAATCCCAGCACTTTGGGAGGCCGAGATGGGCAGATCATGAGGTCAGGAGATCGAGACCATCCTGGCTAACACGGTGAAACCCCGTCTCTACTAAAAAATACAAAAAAACTAGCCGGGCGAGGTGGCGGGCGCCTGTAGTGCCAGCTATTCGGGAGGCTGAGGCAGGAGAATGGCGTAAACCCAGGAGGTGGAGCTTGCAGTGAGCTGAGATCCGGCCACTGCACTCCAGCCTGGGCGACAGAGCAAGACTCCGTCTCAAAAAAAAAAAAAAAAAAAAAAAGTCCTATAAAACCAGATACTGACCATTTACATCCCCATTGTTCCTATAGATAGGATTTCTGATGTTAGAATCACAAGGCTTTTGTTGAAGAATCGATTTGCATCCCCATTGTTCCTATAGATAGGATCACTGACGTTGGAATCATAAGGCTTTTGTTTAAGATTTGCTTAAGATGTTTTTAGCTCTTGAGTTCCAGCAGAATGGCTGATGCCACCAGTTGGAAGACCCTCACAGAGGAGAGTAATCAGCACGAGAATGCAGTTTCTTCATCTCCCTGACTCTCCGTACTCTTCGACTCATCCACAGTGATCCTCATATCTCGGCCCACTCCAGACCCCTTAAAATCCCTAGCCCCCAACTCTTTGGAGAAGCAGAATTGAGGTTTTCTCTCCTTTCCTTTTCAGCCTTGCATTTAAAATTTTTTTTCTGTTGCAACCCTGGTAGTTGGTGCATTGACTTGCAGGCCCTCAGGCAATGGACCCATTATAGTTACAATGTGAGGCCCTTGGGTAGAAACATCAAGTGTGTGGTTGGATGATAGTCTTGGATATTAAATAATTTGGAGAATCATCACCACATAGTTGGTACTTAAGCTATGGAAAAGGACAAAATTTTACCTAGGGAGAGGTGGTAGGAGGAAAATGGGGTGCAGGAAAGAGACCACAGGGAATACCCACCTGGAAACCAAAATGGAGGAGGGAACATAAACAAGGGTGGCTGGGAAAGAGCAGCTAGTGAGGTGGGAGGACTCAGGAGACTGGACTCATGAAGTGAGTGTTTCAAGGAGAGGCTGACTGAGTTAAATCGTGTACATTTGATAGTTGTTCCTGGGAAATGGTGCGGTAGTAGAGAAAATCTAGAATCTTCAATCAGATAACTTCCTCCACTAACTGGAGCTTCATTTTTCTCATCTCTAGAATGGGATTCCAGGTACTCAGGGACTTGCAAAGAGATGGAATTAAATTAAATTAAAAAATAAAATAAAATGGGGATGACACCAACCTCACAGAATTGGGATAAGGTACAAGTAGATATCATATAGGAAAATAGTATTGTGCCTAAGACCCAGTAGAGAGACACTTTATACCTTAAGTTGGTGGCAGTGTTTGGAAGGACTGATCTTTGCTCTTCCTCTCTCAATCTGCTGTTGCTAAGGACAGCTACAGGGAGGGACCCACGGTCAAGCTGCCTCCGTGAAGATGATCAGGGGCCAGAGAAAAACAACCAGATACATGGAAAACACAGGCATGTTGTCTGGGAGGAGGAAAGTCTTGGTGGCACATGGATAACCTTTTCTTTTTTTTTTTTTTTTTTGAAACGGAGTTTTGCTCTTGTTGCCCAGGCTGGAGTGCAGTGGCACGATCTCAGCTCACCTTAACCTCCGCCTCCTGGGGTTCAAGTGATTCTCCTGACTCAGCCTCCCGATTAGCTGGGATAACAGGCATGCACCACCACGCCCAGCTAATTTTGTATTTAGTAGAGACTGGGTTTCTCCATGTTGGTCAGGCTGGTTTCAAACTCCTGACCTCAGGTGATCCGCCTGCCTCGGACTTCCAGAGTGCTGGGATTACATGCATGAGCCACTGCATCTGGCAACTTGGGTAACCCTTTCATGGTTTCTAGGATGGCTTCATCCATAGTTATCCCAAACATCAGGCCCTTAATGTTGGCTTCTCCCACTCTCTTACACCCACCTGTTTTCTCCTTTCCATTCCTCCTACTCTCAGCTTAGCTCAGGCCTGCATCATTTTTACCCTGGTCACTGCTATTATCTGGTCACTGTCCTCCTTCCTACCTCCAGCTAGATTGATGGCATCTGAGGCCTTGCTTAGAATCCTTCAGTGGCTCCCCATTTCCTTCCATCAACAAGTATTGATCAATAAGTATTTATGCTCTTTCTCAATCCCTGGCTAGGCACACTGGAGAGATACATCCTTGCCCTTACGGAGCTTACAGTCCAGCGGGGCAGACAGACAAATGAATGGTTACCATATTACTTACAAGTGGGGATTTTTCCAGAGCCCACAGATGGGGCACCTGGCCCAGATATGGCCATCAAGAAAGGCTTCAGGGAAAGTTGATGTCTAGGCTGAGACCTAAAAGATGAAAAGAGTTAGCCAGGCAAAGCAGTGGGTAAGGATGAGTCCTTAGAAGGCCTTGAGAGCCTTGCTGACCATCACCTTTGAACACACTGGCCACCCACACTGTGGGCATAGACTTATTAGTAGGTCCATGATTGTCACTCTTTTAATCTGCCCTACACCCACAGGTCCTTCCAATACCCATTTCAGATGCCACCTCCCCCAAGAAGACTCTGGTTCCAGTCCCCATATCCCAGTGTCTTTGGTGGCCCTGTGCCCATTTGCCTGCCCTATCTTAGCCCTCTCCACTTCACTGCAATGGTATATTCACCCATTCCTTTACAAAATCAGAATCCAGAAAGGGAAGGACACTGTCTCATTTGTCTTTGTGTCCCCAGCACTCAGGTAAGCCAGGCATATGTAGACTTTTTTTTTTTTTTTTGGAGACAGAGTCTCACTCTGTTGCCCAGGCTGGAGTGCAGTGGTGCGTTCTCCACTCACTGCAACCTCTGCCTCCTGGGTTCAAGCAATTCTTCTGCCTCAGCCTCTCCAGTAGTTGGAATTACAGGCATGCACCACCACACCCGGCTAATTTTTGTATTTTTAGTAGAGAGGGGGTTTCACCAGGCTGGTCTCGAACTCCCAACCTCAGGCGATACGCTGCCTTGGCCTCCCAAAGTGCTGGGATTAAAGGGGTGAGCCACCGTGCCCGGTCACATGTGGACATTTGATAAATATGTTGAATGAAGGGAAACCAACTCTCCATTCTCTCCCACCCTCCCATATAATGGAACAGGAGAAAATAAGAGATTTATATGAAAGGCTGCAAATGACAGGATTAGGGAGTGGTTGGAGATATCAGGAATCCATCTAGCTACAGGTGAGATCGGGTTTTTTTGTTTGTTTGTTTTTGTTTTTGTTTTGAGCCGAGTCTCGCTCTGTCGCCCAGGCTGGAGTGCAATGGCGCGATCTTGGCTCACTGCAACCTCCGACTCCCGGGTTCAAGCGATTCTCCTGCCTTAGCCTTCCGAGTACGGGTGTTACAAGCGCGTGCCATCACGCCCGGCTAATTTTTTGTGTTTTTAGTAGAGACGGGGTTTCACCATATTAGCCAGGGTTGTCTCGATTTCCTGACCTAGTGATCCGCCCGCCTCGGCCTCCCAAATTGCTGGGATTACAGGCGTGAGCCACTGCGCCCGGCCGAGATCAGGTTCCCAGAGAAATGGGTTATTTAAAAACCCCGAGTTCAGGCTATCTGTCTGGAGGGGTTGGGAGGCTTGGAGTTGGACCAATAACTTCTTACGTCTAGCTTTAAGGAGTGAAGATCTCTGTAGCGATCTTCATACCTGGGCAGTGGGAGCGGGCAGAATCCTTCTTTCTTCTCTTCTCTACACCCCCTCACTCCACCTCCACCCTCCCCCGCCGCCCGGAAACCTTAAGCTTTCTCCTTTCCAACAGAGGTTTCCAGCTGTTGATGCCTGGATGGACCCGGCTGCAGGGAGGAGGAGGAAACTCTCTGTCCCTCCCTTCTTCTGCATGTCCCCACCCTCCCTCCCTCCCTCCTCCCCCCTCCCCCTGCGCGCTCTCAGTCTCCCTCCCTCTTTCTCCTCTAGGCTGTCCAGTAGCCTCGCAGCAGCGAGCCGCGAGCGCCCTGCTCCAGTCCTGGCTTGGAATTGAACTGTGTGAGCACGGGTCCTGGAACCCGGGTCCAGAACCGGCGAGCCCGGGTCTGAGCCTAGAGCTCAGCGGTCAGCCTCGTAGGCCCTGACTCGGAACCGAGAGGCGCTGAGCGTGGAGCCGGAGAGCCGGAGAGCCGGAGAGCAGGGCGGGCCGGCCGGCTGCGCGTCGGACTAGTGGTGGAGCAGGACCGCGGAAGGCAGGGAGACGGCCGCAAACCCAGGGCAGAGGGCAGAGGGCAGAGAGCGGCCTGGCTCGGTGGAGAGGGCGCCGCCCGGCCGGAACCAAGCTCGTCGCCCGGGACAGCGGCCCCCCGTGGGGCGCGGACCCAGGGTGGCCGTGGGTCCACAGCGACTCCCCGGCCGACGGCGGGGGGCGTGCCCCCTCCCAGCCCAGCCTCCCCAACCCGGCCCGCCCGCGGCGTCGCGGGGGCATGTGAGCGGGAAGCCTAGGCTGCCAGCCGCGAGGACCGCACGGAGTTGGAGCAGGAGCGCGGAGCCGCGAGCCCCGAGCCCCGAGCCCCGCGCCTGGCTGAGTAGTAAGTGCACCCCTCCGCGCCATGATCGCGCCGTCGCGCCCATCTCCCCAGCCCGCTGAAGTTTGACACTTGCGCCCCTACGTTTCTGGGCACCCACCGGCTCTCTTCCCTGCGAGTTTCCACCCTGTGCAAAGTTTTTCGAGGAGGGACGGACCCTCACCTACCCCCAACAACGCTGGGCAGTGGCGGCTCCTCCCTGGCCGACTTGGGTCCTTGTGGAGAGGGGTGGCAGCCTGTAAGGCAGTGCGTGGCTGTGTGTGTGTGTGTGTGTGTGTGTGTGTGTGCGCGCGCGCGCGCGCGCGTTCACCACGCGGGTCGAGCTTAGGGTGCACCCCCAACCCGCTCCTCGCCGACCGCAGAGGACTAGGGCTTTCTCATTCGCCCGACTATGCGCCTAGTTCTAGGATTTCTCAGTGGGAAGCCGAGGCGACCTGCGCGCGTCCTGCGTGGGGCTCAGGTGCCTGCGACGAGGCGCAGAGCTCCTCCGCCATGGTTGCGTGGGTTGCTGGGGGACAGACGGGCGCCCCTTGCCACGGTTTCAGGGTCGTTCCCCAGCGGACCAGACTGGCGCCGCATCCTGTTTGTTTTCTGCTCCGGCTGCTGCCGTCCCACCCCCACCCCCACCCCAGGCTGCTTCTTACTACCCACACCTCCCGCCCTGGGATATCGGAGGTGAGCCTTTTCATCCCGATTCCGCTGCAAACGCGGATCGCGCCTAGGGGTAGGGAGATGCGGAGCGGGTAGTCGCTCAGTTCCCAGCGGCTCGCCATTGTTTTCCCACCCCGCGCGTTCCGTACGTAAACACACACGCACACACAAGGTTGTGTGTGTGCGCCGGCTCTGGCTGCTTCCAGTCCCCAGGCGCGCAGGGATCGCCCGCGGGATTCGCCCAGCTGCCCGCATGGGTCTTAAGGCTGGAGGCGCTCCAGGACTAACTGGAGCTGGAGAGGGCAGGAGACGTGGGGGTTGCCTGAGAGTACCGGGCGGGGCGGTGAGCCGGGCCTGGGCGGGAAGTGAATTTTGAACTTCAGCCCTGGACCTTTCTGAGAGGACCCCGAGCGCTGGAGCGGCGGCTCCCGCCCTGGAGGGCCCGCGGCAGCTGCAAAGACTCCGCTGGCGCTCTTGGCAGCCGCCACGGTGACAGAGGCTTGGAGGAAGCCGAAGAGTTTTCCTGGGAAGTTTGCTTTGACTCTCTGGGAATTTCCGGGCAGGACGCCTCGGCGCTGGCGCTGGTGAAGGGGTCTGGCCAAAGACGGCCAGAGACGATGCTGCTGGCTCTTGACCACTAGGCTGTACTTGGCTCTCGGTAGTTCAAGTAGGTGGGTCCCTACCTCCCGGAGTTCATGCCTTCCAAACCGGTATCCCCCCAAACGATCACGACATGTCGGTTTCAAAGATGGGTGCATAACTCTGTTCGTTTCGCAGTTCTGGGAGGCAAGCTTGGTTCCGGCCGGGCGGCGCTCTCTGTCGAGCCAGGCCGCTCTCTGCCCTCTGCTCTCTGCCCTTGGCTTGCGGCGGTGTCCCTGCCTTCCGCGGTTCTGTTTTCGGACCCGTCCAACGCGGCGCCAGCCCGCTAGCTCCTGCTCTCCGGCTCCCTGGCTCCCCGACTCCGTAATCCGCGCCTCGGCGCAGTCGGGAGTCAGGCCCTGAGGCTGACCCCTGTTTCTACTGTGCTTCATTATAAAGCGCCTCGCAAGATGCTGGGATTCAGCACATTTGGATTCCAGTTCCCCATCGATGGGCAGCGTGGGTTCAGACTTTCCCGCATGCGAAATGGGTAGAGTAATGCAGCCATCTTTGAAACTGGCATGTCGTGATCGTTTGGGGGATACTGGTTTGGAAGGCATGATCTCCAGGAGGGTAGGGACCCACCTACCTGGATCATTGAGGGCCAAATATAGCCTAGGGGTTAAGAGTCCTGGAGCTGGAGTTAGAGCCCGGATGCCCCTGGCGGTGTGGCTGTGGGCAATTTAACTTTTAACCTCTGTGCCTCAGTTTCCTCAGCCATAAAATAGGGTTAATATGAACGCTTCAAGGAGTTGTCTTGAGGATTAAAGCCTTAATAAAGTGAAACTGAGAACAGTGCCTGGTACATAATAAGTGCTAGATAAATATTAGCTGTTATTGCCATTATTATTTAACTGACCTTGTACAGAGCCCAGAAGAGCACTTGGCGTTTGTGCTCAATTAATCAATTATAATATCGCCCACTTCTGGAGAGGAGGAGATCTTGTACTCTCTCCCACCCTTTCCTGATTCCAGCCCCTCACATCAAACTTACCCTTCTTATTCCTTGTCTACTGCCATCTTCTTGAGTCTTTTTTCTTTTTCTTGTTTCCTTCCTTTCTCCCTCCCTTCACAATTTTTGTGAAAGCATTTCATTCCTTCCCTTCCTCATTCTTAAAAATCAATCTTGGCTCAACTGCAGTGTTCTCTCCATGGAAATCAGGTCCCAGGAAGGAAGTGTCTCCAAAAGGGTGTCCCTTGAGCATCCTCAGCCTGGGCTGCTGGATCAGGATTGGATATGCATTTGTGTCTCTGGGGCTGGATAAATTTCTAGAGAGAAGAGCCCAGGTGTCAGGGGCCCAGGGGAAGAATCAGGTGGGATGGGCTGGGACTGTCCCAGGAGGAGCCCTGCTCCCTGGGTAGCGTCTGTATCTCCTGCTGCTGGACTCACTTGGGAACATGGAATAGCACAGCTGCCTGGGTAGACTGGATGTGGGATTTGGGGTGAGGGGCAAAAGTGTCACCTCCAACTTTCCACTTGCAGTTGGAGGATTTTCTAGGAATTTGGGTTTGTCACAAGTTCCTTGTCTGACTCGGGATTCTGCAAATGCATAGCAGAGGTAAGGGGTGAGCTGAGCAACCAGGAGGAAGAACAGGGTGCTGCTGTCCAGCCACACTGCCTTGGACAACAGGCTCCTGTCCTCCTTTCTCAGACCCTCCAACCTCCACCCCAGGCATTGGGGGGGGAATGGCCAGAAGGTTGCTTCTTCGTGTTGGAGATCCTGCAATTGGCAGTTTTTAGTTATGACAACCAGCACTGCAGTCACCCATTCACTCCTTCAACAGAAATTGTTGACCGCCTGCTATGTGCCAGGGCCTGTGCTACGCAGTGGGATAACAGGAGAGAACAAGACAGGCAGCGTGCCTGCCTTCAAAGAGGCGTCTTTCTATTGTGGGGAGACAGACAGTAAATAATTTTAAGTAACCAAGACTATCAGATTATGACATGCAATGTGAAAGAAATACCACAGGGTGATGTGATAGAAAACATATGTAGGTCAGGCAGTTGGTGGCCCTAGATTGGGAGGCCAGTGAAGGCCACCTGGGGGAGAGGGAAGCTCAGCCCAGGCCTTGAAGGGTGAGGAGCCAGCTGCATAAAGACCTGGAGACGGGGGGATTGCAGGCAGAGGGAATAGCAAATGAAACCCCCTAAGGCCAGAACAGGGGCAACAGCTATGTGGCTGGAGAGGAGAGACTGGAGAAATCAGAAATCAGAGGAGAGCCAGAGAGTAAGACTGATTAGGAGCCTGGATTTTATTGCAGGGTGATGGCAAGCCATCAGAGAGTTTTAAGTAGGGGAGTGACATGATCTGCTCCATGATTTTAAAAGATTACTTGGGACACAAGAAACAGTAATCATAGTTGCCCCAAGGGAGGGAAATGGTGGCTGAGGGATGGGATGGAGAAAAGATTGTTTTTGCTGTAGACCCTTTCTGTCCTTTCTGAATTTAGTACCAGGTGGGTATACAAACCATACCCCTAAACCTCCCCAAAACGTGGTTAACAACAGTTTATAACCTGGAAAATTACATAAGAAGTGACAAAATCAGGATATAAAACTGCAGAGTACAGTCTTAATCTTGTCCAGAGTATTGCAAGTGTACACATGGCCATCGTGCACACGCGCATGGACAGAATCTGGGAGGATGCATCAGAATATTTACAGAGGTTAGCGCTGGATAACTAGACATATGGATGGTTTTAATTTCCTTATCTCCCATTTGTTTTTTCACTTTTCTACAATGGTCATGAATTATTTTTATTTGTTTGCTTGTTTGTTTGTTTGTTTTGAGATGGACTGTCACTCTGTCGCCCAGGCTGGAGTGCAGTGGTGTGATCTGGGCTCACTGCAATCTCCACCTGCCAGGTTCAAGCGATTCTCCTGCCTCAGCCTCCCGAGTAGCTGGGACTAAAGGTGTGTGCCACCACACCTGGCTAATTTTTTTGTATTTTTAGTAGAGACGGCATTTCACCATGTTGGTTTGGCTGGTCTTGAACTCCTGACCTCAAATGATCCCACCATCCTTGGCCTCCCAGAGTGCTGGGATTCTAGGTGTGAGCCACAGCACCCGGCCAAATTACTTTCATAAGTGAAAAATATGTACAACAGAGAGATCACTTTGGCTGCTAAGTAGTGAAGAGCTTCAAGGGGAGCAAGGATGGAATCAGGCAAGTTAGGAGGCTGACTTGATGACTTGGATTAGACTTGCTTGGGGAGGGCTTTCCACCTCCAACTCAGATTTTGTGATCAAGAGTGCCAGGGTCAGTCACGGATGATGTTCAGTGCTGCCTCTGCTCTGGAAAATACCTCACGTTCCACCTGCACCCTTATCCCCGTCATTCCTTCTGGTGGGAGAGTCCCATAGTGGGCATTTTGCTACTGTGGTAATTGGTAGACTTAGGAAAACACATCCACAGTGAGAAGGATTTAGGGTCAGGAGAAATATTTGTCCCATAACATCTCTGAGCCTCTGTTTTCCCTCCTGTGAAATGGGACGGTAACAGTGATAATACCTTCCTTTTTTTTTTTTTTTGGAGATGGAATTTCGATTTTGTTGCCTGGGCTGGAGTGCAATGGCGTGATCTCGGCTCACTGCAACCTCTGCCTCCCAGGTTCAAGTGATTCTTCTGCCTCAGCCTCTGGAGTAGCTGGGATTACAGGCACCCATCACCACGTCTGGCTAATGTTTTTTTTTTTTTCTTTGGCAACAGAGTCTCACTCATCATGCAGTACGTGATCTCAGCTCACTGCAACCTCCGCCTCCCAGGTTCAAGCGATTCTCCTGCCTCAGCCTCCTGAGTTGCTGGGATTACAGGCACATGCCATGACGCCCGGCTAATTTTTGTATTTTTAGTAGAGACGAGGTTTTGCCATGTTGGCCAGGCTGGTCTTGAACTCCTGACCTCGGCCTCCCAAAGTGCTGGGTTTACAGATGCAAGCCACCGCCCCCGGCCAATACCTTCCTCTTAGAACTGTTGGGAGGCTAATGGCTGATGATGTCTGCAGCAACAGCGCTTTATGAATAGTAAGCTGGGGTTTGCTATTACCAGACAAGTGTTGGTTGAGCTAGGCCTATTCCACCAAGGGATCTAGGTGTCCTTGCCCTTGAGAGGCTGACACTGGATTCTACAAAGGTTTTCTCCTCTCTGGGGGTGCTTTGAGATCGGTCCTTATTGGGCAGCTCCCCTGGGTAAGTCTCCAGGAAGCTGACACCACCGGAAAAAGTGGAATTCAAATGCAGCTGTGCTCCTGAGCCCCCTCCCCCAGCCACATTCAGGGGTGAAGCTGAGTGTTTGAAAAGGGCTCTGTGCTGGGAGGGCCGGCCAGGCACACAGTAAATCGTGCTTTGAATGGGAGTTATTTTTGTGCTCAGTGTTTGCTTAAGAGGGCTCGCTCCTGCCTGAACTCGTTGCGGTCCTCACCCTTTGCTAGTCCCCTTTCTGGAACCCGGATGTGTCAGCCAGGGAGGCCATCACAATGCCTTTTACCAGATGGGGAACTAGACCCATGGAGGATTGCTTTCTCTCTCCTGTCAGCTCCCTGCCCCGAAGCAGGAAGGCATGCTCTGGATGGTGGTCTTTGCCTCGGTGACTGCCCCCCTTTTGACTGGCCCTTCTTTAGTTCTTGGGAAGACTTGGTTCGGAGATTGCTACAGGCCAGCTCAGCAGGGTTCCTCCGACCTCTGTCAGCTTCTCTGATCAAGAGTGACTGCTTTTTAAAAAATGTAAATACTTTCTGAGGAGCAGTGATATGGTAGTTCCCTCCTAAGAGCACTTGTATGCCATGGACCCAGCTTAAAGCCCCATGGTGATGAAGCCTTTGCAGCTCCCCTAGGAAAAGATTTCTGAGCCAGGCGCGGTGGCTCGCACCCGTAATCCCAGCACTTTGGGAGACTGAGGCGGGCAGATCATGAGGTCAGGAGATCGAGACCGTCCTGGCTAACACGGTGGAACCCTGTCTCTACTAAAAATACAAAAAAAGTAGCCAGGTGTGGCGGTGTGCACCTGTAGTCCCAGCTGCTGGGGAGGCGGAGGCAGGAGAATGGTGTGAACTTGGAGCCTAGATCATTCCACCACTGCACTTCAGCCTGGGTGTCAGAGCAAGACTCTGTCCCCCGCAAAAAAAAAACCAAAACCAAAACAAAAACAAAATTTCTGTCCAGTCTTTGTAGTCCACAGCGTAGAACCTTTTTTTTTTTTTTTGAGACAGAGTCTTGCTCTGCCTCCCAGGCCTGAGTACAGTGGTGCGATCTTGGCTCACTGCAACCTCCACCTTCTGGATTCAAGCAATTCTGCCTCAGTCTCCCGAGTAGCTGGGATTACAGGCGTGCGCCACCATGCCTGGCTAATTTTTGTATTTTTAGGAGAGATGGGGTTTCACCATGTTGGCCATGGCTGGTCTCGAACTCGTGACCTCAGGTGATCTGCCCACCTCAGCCTCCCAAAGTGCTGGGATTACAGGCGAGAACCACCGAGCCTGGCCTCACAGCATAGAACCTTGTAGCTACAACCTGCTACTCCAGGTGGCTCTCCTGCCTTAGTGGGTGGCAGGAGGTCCTTCTTGCTTTTGGAAGACCCCTCTCCTTCCATGGACTGTGTCTTTTGTGAAGGAGGCCCTGAGGCCTGCCTCCCTGCTCACTCCTGGCGGAAGCACCATTGTGGTGCTGTCAGGGAGGATCTCAATGGTCTCAGATGGAACAGCAGCAGTGGTCAGACCTCCTAGAGGCTGTGAGGTGAGGAGGAAGTGGCTGAGGTTTCCTCTGCCTCCTCCTGAGGTCATCCATGGGCAAACCAAAGCCCCAGGATGTGTTGTGTGTGTGGCCTGGTATCTCAGAGTGCTGAGTGTACACAGGATGTGCACAGCTAGGAGACGTCTCGAGATCTGTACCCATATGTTGAGGGCTTCAGCCAGGGGTGTTTTTTTGGGGAAAGGAATGTGTATGGCATAGTAGAGGAAAAGAAGTTAGAAGTGGGGACAGTATCTCCAGCTGCCACCTTTCTTCCCAAATAGCTTTTGATACCCACACCCTTTTGGTCACAGGAAGTCTGACACTGGGAAGTCATCAAATTTGGAATTCAGTTCCCTCCACTCTCCCCCCAATGGTGGCCTTAGCATTTAAATAGCCTTGGCATGAAGCCCCATAAACTGCCCCAGGGATTGGGGCAGGGTTGGGGGGAACGGTATTAGTGTTACCCCCCGACATTGTCCCCCTGTGTCTTCCGGGGACATATCCAAGCTAGGGTGTCAGTGTTTTGGCTTGAGAGGAGAGAGAAGGGGCCACAGACTGGGCAGGAGCCCTCCTGGCTCCCCTCCCGCTCTGGTGGTTTTGGTCCTAATCCCTGCCTGCCAAGCCCAGAGCTCCCTGGGGGATCCGCCCCAGAGGAGGCCAGACTGTTCTCCTCCCCTCCGCCTTACCTCCCCCAGTCCCCGCCCCCTGCTTGACTGAGAATGGAATGTGCAGCCTGTGGAACAAGATGGGGTGAGAACTAGTTCCCAGAGGACCTTGGTCCCGCCCCCTCCCATCCCCCAACAAAGGGGGTGAGGACTCCGGGGGCAGGGCCTGCTCCCAGGTATGGTTAATGGTGCCCTGATGCAGACTCAGGTCCTGTGCTGAGTTGGTGCAGAGAAAGGCAGGTGCTGTGGGGGTCCAGGACTAGCCATTTGAAGGTTTTCTTGTAAGTCCAGCATGCGGGACAGGTGCTGAGTTAGAGGAGGTGCAGCAGGCAGAGCAGCTCCAACTCCAGCTCCTGTAGCTGGGGGTGGTCAATATTCTTTGTTGACTTCTTTTTTTTTTTTTTTTTTTTGAAACGGAGTTTCGCTCTTGTTGGCCAGGCTGGTGTGTGCAATAGTGCCATCTCGGCTCACTGCAACCTCCACCTCCCAGATTCAAGCGATTCTCCTGCTTCAGCCTCCTGAGTAGCTGAGATTACAGGCATGCGCTACCATGCCCGGCTAATTTTTTGTGTTTTTAATAGAGACGGGATTTCTCCCTGTTGGTCAGGCTGGTCTCGAATTCTGGACCTCAGGTGATCCGCTCGCCTAGGCCTCCCAAAGTGCTGGGATTACAGGCGTGAGCCACCGTGCCCGGCCATGACTACTTCTTCTTCTTTTTTTTTTTTTAAAGATCGTGGCTCATATTCATTTTCTTATTTCTGTAGTCTCTAAAAGTAATACAACAATGTGTAGCACCTTTGTCATCAGGATGAAAAGGATTTAAAATACATCTAATATTGCCAGATAGTGAAACAGAAATGTCATCGTGTTTGTTTCCACGGAAGACTAAGAGGAGGCATGGCTTGACCAGCGCTAAGAGGGATCTGGCAGGAGGAGTGGTTGTGGAAATGTGTCAGACTGGGCTGATGCCCTTTCACGATGACAACTGAGTGGGCCCCACGGACTCCCTGGCGGGCTCTGGGGGCAGGGGTGGGGGGGTTGCCCGGGACTCATGGGGCCTCCTGCTTTGGCCCTGGCGCCTAGGAAAGGCGAGACAGGGAGGGGACCCTTGGCGTGAGCTGCCTTCACACTGACTTCAAAGCATTAACTCTTGCCTGGCCACACAAGGCAGGACCTGGCATTCCTCAGAGTGGAGGGTGAGGAGGGTTTTCTGTCTGAGCCCTCAGCCTGTGCGGGGTGTGAGGTCCCTCACCCTCACGCGAACAACCTCTCTCCACCCTCCAGCCCTATTGGAGTCTGAAGTCACTCAACCATCCCTGTGAGGTTTTGGTTCAGGCCTGTTCCATGAGGGTGGGGTAGGGTGGGGAAAGAAGGGGGAATAAAAGGTAATAGGGAGGGGTGGAAGGAAGCCTGTGTGCAGGTACAGCCGGCACTCAGAGGCAGGTGGGGTGAGGGCAGTGGGGCTTGAATAGGGTGCTCTTGAAAGCAGAGGGAGTGGCCCCTTCAGCCCCTGCCATTTCTCAGGCTTGCCTGGCTCCTTGTTTCTTGGCTGCTGGTGGGGTGTGTGTATGTGGGGGGGAGAGGTGGCTAAGCGTGATGTGTGTGTGACTGTAATGTGAGTGGTGTGTGTGTGTGGAGGGCCAGGTGTGTGTGCGTTTGTGGAGGACTGAGTGTGATGTGTGTATCTGTGAGTGTGATGAGTGTGTGTGTGGAGGGCCAGGTGTGGTATATGTGTTTATGTGTGCAGACAGGCAGGGGCCCGTGCTCTTGAGACCCTGACCAGGCTCTTCCGACCCATGGGAACCAGGCGGGGCCTCTGAGGACTCCAGGGAGACAGTGGGGACATTAGACAGTTGTCAAGAAGGAAGGGAGAGTAGAATGGAAGAAAAAGGAAGAAGCAGAACAGCCCCACAGCTTCCGGTGCCCCAGGCAGGTTGGGGTTTTAATCCCAGTGTATCTGGGGAGGGCCAGTAGTAGGCTATCACCCCCTTCCCTCCTTTTGCTATCAACTTTGTTTCCAGGGCAGTCATGGAACCCCAGCCATCCCCCTTGCCCAGGAGCACTTAATATGGCAGTGTCTGGCCAGGGCAAGGAGCTGAGGAAGAGAAGAGTGGTTGAGAAAGACTCAATGGTGGGCTCCCTAACGGGCTGGTGGGGCAGGGAGAGGAGGCCTCTCCTCTTAGTCGGGTAAGGTACCTTAGTCAGTAAACTCCTAGGGACCAGAACAGGAAACAGGGTCAGAGAACAGAGGAAGGGGACCTGTGTTAAGTCTTGACTTGGGTAGAGGTGGGCAGCAAGAGGGCTTTCTCTTTCATATCTGAGGTAGACAAGGGATGGACTTGATGGCTGTCGGCCAGAGAATCCTTGAAATGGGTGTACAAGTCTAGGTGAATGGGCCTGTCTTAGAGTTGTGCAATGCACAGTCTGTATAACTGTACACAATGGCCTGTTGGAACTGGCTGAAAGCATCAGGAACCTTTGGTTTTCATAATGTAAATTCCCCTTTTCTTCTACTGGGTTCACCTGACCTTAGATCCATACTCCTTACCATGGTGGCACTCTCCATTTGGGACTGATTTTGGCTCTCTGTGTTGCCCTTTTCTGGGCACTGATTACTTGAAGTTTGGAGAACCAGAATTGTGTGTGTGTGTGTGTGTGTGTGTGTGTGTGTGAAGGGGGGTTGTGTGTGAGTGTTGGTGTTTGGCAGTTTAGAGAGGGTCTGTTGGACCGTTGACACCCTTTATTGAGCCTGAGCTCTCTTGGGCCAATTGGCCACAGATGTAAGGGACCTCCTGACTCCGGAGCCAGGACGGATGGAGTTTAGGAGCTCTCAGATGGGGCACATAAGACTGAAAGGAGGCACATGGGGAAGAGGGGAAGTTTCTGCCTCACCTGACAGCAACCCCTGCCCCAGGCCCTTCTTCTGCTCCTCAACTCACAGGGTCTTCTTTATATCCCTGCCTTCTCTCTCCACCTCCCACTATCTAAACTCATCCATTCCTTGCCCTTCAGGATCCGTGCTCCTTGATCTCTAAGGAGATAGCTTGGCTAGTCAGCTTTACCAGTCTAGGTGCGTGGACAGATTAACACGTAACTCCAGAAGCACACTGGCCTTTTAAGCAGCCACGGGGCCTTACTAATCCAAGAGGTGATTGAAAAGCAGGAACTTGGAGTGGAGATGGAGTGGATGTTGGGGCCTGTAGGGGCCTTCTCCGGTCCTCAGTCCCTGAGGCAGGTATGTAGGGAGCACCTGCATTGTGGCTATGCCGGGTCACCCTGGGCTTCGGCTGAAAGACCATGAGGCCAGCACAGCCCTTACACAGCTTTGAAAAAGTGAAGTAAGTAACTGATACCAGTACTGACAAACCGAGGGGAGTGAGGGAAAGGGCAGGATGCTTCGGGAGCACCCACACCAGGTTTGGGCAGCCAGGGAAAGTTCCCTGAAAGACATAACATAAAGACCTGGAGGGTGGCGGGGAGAACAGGTCAGAGGGAGGAGAAGGTCATAAGGGCAGGTCCCCTCCACATCTCCCAGCGGCCCCATCTGGGCCTCTAAGGGCATATCAGATGGTCCTATTCCTCACCAAAGACCCGGGCACACTATGACTTTGCAGGGAGAGTGAGTACTAGGCATTTGAAGACAAGGTGGCCAGGGGCTCCCAGAGCTCAGGGGCCTTACTCAGCTACAAGTTGTGTGTGCCAGCACAGGGGAGGATGGGTTTTGGTGTGCACTAACATACATGGGGGCCCTGCCCATAGGGGCCCTGGGGATGGGGGCTGCCTGTGGTGTGGTGCTGTGGGTTCAAGTGGGACTTGGGCACTGTGTGGTGTGTGGCCCAAGCTGCTGGGGGATTGAAACCCCAAGCCTCTCCCAGGCAGCTGTGGGGGGTGCAGGATTGCTAGGGCCAACTGCAAATTAGCCAGGCTGGCATTAAATGCCTTTGCTGCCTCTCTCCTCCTGTCCCTCCCTACCCTCCCAAAAATCAACAACTGTGTCAACAGCAGGGTGATTGTGCTTGGCCAGCAGCCTCCAGGGCTGCCAGGACCAGGCAGGTGCTGGCAGGGGCTGCTGGAGCCCCACGCTGGGAGCAGGCTGGGCCTAGCTGCCAGGGCTGTAGGATAAACAAGGCCGCACACAGGCTGGGCCGGGAGGGAGGCCACAGGCAGGCAGGAGGCGAGAACAGGTGTCTCAGGAGCTCTGTAGACACAAAGGGCCTCTTGTCTCCTCCTTCCTGGCCCCAGAGAGCTGCCCCCCTCCTCCCTCCTCTCAGACCCTGCCCAGAGATCAGTGACCTGGTCAGCAAGGGGGTGCTGTCTTCCAGATTCACCCCCTGCCTCTCGGGGTTTGTTGTTCTTGCTTGAGACAGAGGTGAGACCAGACCATGTGGGGGTGGGGCGCATTAGCCCGAGAGGCAGGAAATCTGCCTCTGAGCGAATCCACTAGCTCTGAGGTCTCTGTGTGTCTCAGTTTCCCTGCTGGAAAGACAGCAAGATGTCTCCCCTTGGGACACCCAAGCATGAAATGGATGGGAGATGGGAAAAGCATCTGGAGCTTTGGGGAAGAAGGACGTGGTGAATGTCAGGAGTGATGGAAGCTAGGGTGAGACCTAAGGGATTCCAGGTGGGATTTAGGGCAGGAAGTGGCCGGGGTGTGGCAACCCTCCTTCCTCCTCACCTATTTCTAAAGCAGACCTTTACAGAGCACCTACTGTGTGCCAGCCACTGCACTAGGAACTGGGGAGGACATGGAGAATAATATAATACCAGTACAGACAGACAGGCAGCTTCTGGAGCCAGGCTGTCTGTGTGATCTTGGGTAAGTAATCTAACCTAACCATAGAGATGATAACCATTGTACCTGCCGCAGGCTCATGGGGCTATTGTGATGGTGAAATGTAAAGATGTAAAGGATAGAGAAAGGATGTAAAACAGTGCCCGACATATAGTAAGGGCCATTTAAAAGATGCCTGTTATTGTCCCTCTTCCTGAGAGTATGTTAAGGGCTCAAATCTAGTCAGAACCTGGTGGGTAGAGAGGTAAACAAATAATGGCAGGTTGGTTAAGTACTAGACACCAGTGATGTCCAAGGTCTCTAGGATGCCCTGGAGAAATAATGAACTCTTCTAAGATTGTTTGGAAGGGATTTATAAAGGACATCTAGGCTGAGTTTTGAGTGAGGTATAAGAGTTTGCTGGTCAAGAATGTGGGAATTACAAAAGCAGAAAGTGCATGTTAAAAAAAAAAAAAGAGCCGGGCATGGTGGCTCACGCCTATAATCCCAGCACTTTGGGAGGCCGAGGTGGGCAGATCACGAGGTCAGGAGATTGAGACCATCCTGGCTAACATGGTGAAACCCCGTCTCTACTAAAAACACAAAAACAAAATTAGCCGGGCGTGGTGGCAGGCGCCTGTAGTCTCAGCTACTCCAGCCTGGGTGACAGAGTGAGACTCTGTCTCAAAAAAAGAAAGAAAGGAAGAAAAAAAGAAAGAAAGAATGTAGGAAGTGCCTTCTAGGCAGAGACACCATGTGAGGTGTGAAAGTATGAGTGTGTGCCTGAAGTATATGGTTGTGAGCACAGCTGGAGGGGTGGCCTGGGCCAGGTGTGGAGGGCCTGTGCAGCCTGGAAAGGAGTTGGGGCTCATCCCAAGCTCCTTGCCAGTTCCTCCAGGGTCAGGTGCCAGCTTTGGTCATCACTGTGTCTGTCTTCCCCACCCCCCTCAGTTCACTACATTATGAATAACTCAGCCTCGCACACTCTGGAGTAACCCTCAACCTTTTTTTTTTCATTATTTTTTTGAGACGGAGTCTCGCTGTGTTGCCCAGGCTGGAGTGCAGTGGCACAATCTTGGCTCACTGCAACCTCCGCCTCCCAGGTTCAAGTGATTCTCCTGCCTCAGCCTCCCAAGTAGCTGGGACTACAGGTGCGTGCCACCACACCCAGCTAATTTTTCTATTTTTGATAGAGATGGGGTTTCACCATGTTGGCCAGGATGGTCTCTATCTCTTGACCTTGTGAGCTGCCCGCCTTGGCCTCCCAAAATGCTGGAATGACAGGCATGAGCCACTGTGCCCGGCCTGCCTTCAACTTATAGAAAGGCAGGATAGTTTAGTGACAACACCATGGAGTGTTAGAGTCAGAAAGTTGGGACGTTTCTGGGTTTTGACTCTAGATGTGGAGCCATTTAATTTCTAATTTCTTTGAGCCATATTTTCTTTATCCGTAAAATGGGATAGTGGTTCTCCCGTGTGGCAGGATGATGGTACGGGTTAGAGAAAGATGTGTGCTGGGTGCACAGTTAATGGTAGCTATTTAGGTCCCTCTGTGATCTGGCTCATGTCCGAAGCCTGTCTGGGCCTTGGTCTCTAGATCTGTAACAAGGAGACAATGGTCTTTCTCCTTCCTTCCATGACTTCTGCAGACACAAAAGGGCCAGGCTGCCCATCACCTGGGTAGATAAGTCAGGCTGGGAGGCCTAGGACTGCTCACCTTATACAGAGGGGTCAGGTGTCCGCCTTCCCAGGGGCAGCAGCTGGACCCTGCTGGACCGAAGCGGAGGGAGCCTGACTCCATGGTGGCTGCAGCTGTCTGTTTCAGGACCTTCCTCCTGTAGCTTCCCAGGGGCTGCTCCCTGCGCATGAGGCAGTAGGGCCCTCTGTCCCACCTTTTCTTATGGGGGCTCCCTGACATCTCCCCTTTCTGGCTGTGCTGGTGTTTCCGGGGGGTGCTGGGACCACCGGTGCTTCTACTGCTGACTGACAGCCCTGAGGGCACACAGGCCCTGGTCTAGCTTCTACTGCTAATGGCCTATATGCCCTCAGGGCTGTCACTTAGCCACTTGGAGCCTCACTTCCCCCATCAGCAACTTGGGAAGGGAGCATTTTGAGTCCTCTTGATATAAAATAAGAATTCTGGTTCGCTGGAAATGGAGTTAGATGAGGGTGATGACAACCACACTGGCAGTTTTTGCTGCAGTTTAAAAGCTCAGATGTAGAGTCAGACACTTTCCCACAGCCCCGCACAGGATGCTTCTGTGGGGCTTGTCTCAGGGGTACCTCATAAAACCTTCTAGTTTGGAAGGGCAGGGAGCATCTAATCCTCAAATTTGGCAGATAAGGGAATTGGGAACCATCTAGGTGGTGGGGCTTCCAGAGTCCCACCTGGCTGTGGATCTGCAGGGATGAGGCTGGTCTATGCAGTATGTTCAGAACAAGTGACAACCCACACTGAGATCTTGCTTTAGAGTCCCCTGGCCTCCTGCCCTGACGTCTTGCCATTGGTTTTGGGGAACTGGTGATGGGAAGGGCCGGGGCATCGAGGAATGTCTGGAGCCCACCGAGTCTCCTGACAGTCACAGGGAACCATCCTGAGACTGGATCTGGAAGGATGTGTGCTTATAGGGCCCTCATTTACTTTCTCCTCCCTCACTTCCCACCTTGGCTCTGGACTTAGCCCTGTTTTCTCTTCTTCCCCTGAGGTCATGTTTCTCAGATAGACACAAGGTGGGCTGACACCAAGGAGAGGCTTGGTGCAAAGGGGATGCTGGTCGATTAGGCTGGGGACACTGCTCTGGGTTCTCCTGGCCAGGTGGTCAGATGACTCCCTTTGGAGCCTTGGAAACTGCCCAAGTAAGAAAGAGAGCGAGGCAGAAAGAGCAGCGGGGACACTCAGATTTTTCCAGGGGCTTTGTCCATATTTACATGCCATTTGCATATAACCAGTACACTAAACATCATTTTATAATTTATCCCCAGGCACATTCAGATTTGCCTTTTACTCTTGTTCTTTCCAGAGATGGCTGGTTCTGCCTTTTTGTGTCTGTCTGTGTCTTCTTACTCTTGTTCCATTACCCCCACTCCGGGACAGAGGGGTAGGTGACTGGGAACAGTCAGTGTCGGGTAGGGGTCGTTCCTGCTGTCAAACCGATCTGATCAGATGAGATCAGACCTGACCTCTCTGGGCTTAGCACAGAGAGCTGGATGCGCAGGCCCAGCCTCCCCTCCCCACCCCACCCCAGCAGCCACCACCTCGCCTAGTCAGGGATCAGGGCACCATGCCTGGCACTCAGCAGGTGCCCATTAAATGTGAAGCAAAAGCTCAATTAGAGTTCAGACAAATACATACCGTGCAGGCTCCTCGGGACCTGGCTTTTGAGCTCATGAAGGGAGATGCTGGTGGGTTGAGGGGAGCCTCTGGTGGTCCTGAGGGTGGGAGGAATTGATTTTCCTCTCAGCGACTGTGACCAGGGAGGCATTTCTTTCTCTGCTTGGCCTTGCAGGAAACAGTGTTGAGAATGGAGAGGAGCAGAAAGGAAGAGCTAGGCCTTGTATTAATTTGTTTTTCAGATTGAGTCTCTGTTACTAGCAATTTATTACATCCGGGTCTCCAGCCAAGCACATTCTGTTCTCCAGTGTTGGGGGAAGACGCATGGGGGTGGGGTGGGGAAGAGGCTGGACAGGAAAGAGGAGCAGATCAACAATTTTATGACTGAGTGTGTGGTGTCTTGGCCTGCGCTAGAGGACGGTTTTAGCACAGGGCATTTTGAGCCCAGCCCCGCGTGGGGAGGCGCTCCTCTAGACGGCATGGCATTCCCATGCGAGCCCAGACAGCCCTGGGGAGCAGGGTGAATGGGCTTCCCTCCCACTCTCATGCCCGCCGGGCCTCAGGCTCCAGATTTCTCTGTGTGAAATGAGGTCAGGGCAGTGATGCTTGGAACAAAATCGTAGTTTCTTGAGGCAGTGGGGCCTGGGGAGATCCCTCCGAGTAATAGGGGAGCAACTGTGTGAGGGGACCCTGGAAGAGGGGTAGCAGGCAAGGCGGCCACCCTGTGGAAAGAATGGTGCAAAAGCAAAACAACCCCCTCTCTGCAAAAGTGCTGAGCTGGTGGAATTTCACTTGGCGGCTGTGAGATCAGGGCGGTAGATAGAGCCCTGCGGGCACCAGGGCTGTGTGGGTGCAGGGGGTCCCGGAAGAGAGGGCAGGGGCAGCACCTGTGGCACCCCCTCCACTGAGCTGGCCTCCACATTGCCCAGGGCTCATCACTGGTCCCCATTCCGGGAGGTGCATCCCTTACCTCCATCCACTTGTCACGTAAGTTGGTCTCATTCTTCCCATTTTCCCTCATTCTCTTCCCAACTGTGGCTTTGACTAGACGTAGCTACAACATCTAGTCTTCAAGGGGCCAGCATTGCGCAGAGGGCCACGGTGCCAGACGGCAGGGAACTCTAGTAGGAGGAACTCTGTCCGACCAGGATGGTGGTGCCTGAAGCCCCCGGGGCCTCTGCCTTATGGCTGGGCCTCTGGTGGGAGCCCAGGCTGCTTAGAGGAGAGTGAACCCTTCAGTAGTGATTTTTGGCATCCCAGCCACATCTCCAAGCTGGGTGCCATTGGATGGTTGTTGAAGGGCAGGCTCACTGGAAGGATAAGAAGCTGTGGTGGGACTCTAGGAAGAGCCAGGACAGAGAATGTGTGTGTTGGGCAGTTGGGGAGAGAGGGCGTTAGGCAGGGAGATCGTGGGCCTAGTTTCCAGCTGTGAGGTTTGAACTATTATTATCCTCCACACCGAGCTGATGGCCACTTAACCCTGAGGCTGGTTGCTTGTCCTCTGTTCTCTGGGTTGACAGCCTCCTCCCTGACTAGCTCAAGACTTTTTTTTTTGAGATGTAGTCTCACTCTGTTGCCCAGGCTGGAGTGTAGTGGCATGACTGCAACCTCCGCCTCCAGGGTTCAAGCGATTCTCCTGCCTCGGCCTCCCAAGTAGCTGGGATTACAGGTGTGTGCCACAACACCCGGCTAACTTTTTTGTATTTTTAGTAGAGACAGGGTTTCACTATGTTGACCAGGCTGGTCTTGAACTCCTGGCCTCAAGTGATCCACCCACCTCAGCCTCCCAAAGCGCTGGGATTACAGACATGAGCCACCATACCCAGCCAAGCTCAAGGCTCTTGCCAGAGGTTCAGGAAAGGATGAACTCAGATTCGATTCAGCATGGGGGAGTTTGGTAAGTGTGTGTTAAGCATGGATTCTGGACCCAGTGTTCTGCTGACGAGCGTCTCTAGGGCACCTTTGTACCAGGTGCTGTAAGGAACACTGGTGACTTGCAGAGGCAGAGGAGCCTCTCTGGGTGGGAAGAGATGGTGTTAGTTTAGATTGCGGTTAGGTGGAGACCATCCATGTCAGAAGGAACCCTGGACACAGGCCGAGGAGCTGGGACTTTGTTGACAACGGGGAACCGGAGGATCTGTCAGAGAACTTTCAGAATGGGTGGCTCATTCATTCAGGCTGAAGCTGTTCTCTCATTGTCCTGCAAAAAATTCCAACAGAACCCTGTTCTTTTCCTTTCCATTCAAAGACATTTTTGCTGCCTTCCGTATTGAACTGCCTGGTAACTGAGACTTTCCCTTCCCTCCCAGGCTAGTGGGTTCCCAGGGCTGCCACCCTGGGAAAAAGACAAGTCGCTTTTCCTTGTCTGCCCTGACCCATGCTGCTCACAGCTTCGGTCCCTCTGGGACCCAAACGAGTCAGTGTGACCAGCTTTCCTGGGATATCCAGCACAGCAGTTTCCAGCATGGGCATGCTTACATTGTTCAGGATCAAGGAATATTGATCTCTAGATGTCTTTTTAAAACCAATGGTTTGGTATATTTTTGAATGAATGAGATACTCATCCAGTGGATAAGCTTCACCAAGAGCTCATTGTGTGAAAGGCACTGAGCAAGGCTAGGGGTGAGGGGATCAGACCCCACCCTCAGAGATGCTGTCTGGGGAGGTGAAACAGCTCATTGTGGGAACAAAGCCTCTTTCCCATCTCTGTAGCCTTGGGTTGGAAGGCTGGGGGCAAGGTGAAATCAGACTGGGGTTTGAGTCCTGGCTCTGCTTCTGAGCCCTGTGATTTCTGGCAAATAACAGAACTTTTTTCTTTTTCTTTGTGTGTGTGTGTGTGTGTGTGTGTATGTTAGATGAGGGTCTCACTATATTGCACAGGCTGGTCTTGTACTCCTGAGCTCAAGCAGCCCTCCCACCTGAGCTCCCAAAGTACTGGGATCATAGGCGTGAGCCACCTCTTTCTTAGCTTTGGCTCTTTCTTTCTCTGTTTCTTTCCTTTCTTTCGTTCCTTCATTAGTTCATTCTTTCTTTCGCTCTCTTCCGCTCTGCCTTTCTGTCCTTTCTTTCTATCTTCTTTTTTCTTTCCTTCCTTTTCCTTCTTCTCTCTTTCACTTTTTTTCTTTCTCTCTTTGTTTCTTTGACATGGGGTCTCGCTCTGTTGCCCAGGCTGGAGTGCAGTGGCACGACCTTAGCTCACTGCAGCCTTGAGCTCCTGGGCTCCAGTGATTCTAGTTGTGACTTAGGCGCATGCTACTACACACGGCTAATTTTTAAGTTTTTTTGTAGAAACAAGGTCTTGCTATGTTGCCCAGGCTAGTCTTCAAAGTCCACCTTGGTCTCCTGAAGCATGCTGGATTACAGGTGTGGGCCCACCACACCTGACCCAGAACTTTTTTTTTTGAGACAAGGTTTTGCTCTGTCGCTCAGGCTGGAGTGCAGTGGCATGGTCATGGCCCATTGCAGCCTTAACCTCCTAGGCTCAAGCAGTCCTCCTGGCTTAACCTCCCAAAGTGCTTGAATTAGAAGTGTGAGCCACCACCTGTGGCCTCAGAACCTTCTTAAACCCTAGTTTTCTCACCTACAAAGTGGGAAAAAATGTAACACTTTGTGAGATTAAAAGAATTTAATGAAGTGATATATATATTATGGCCCTTAGTATAGGACCTGGAATATCGAAGGCTCTGGTAAGTGGGAGCTGATATTAGTGTGATGGTCGCTGTGGTGGTGGTTGTTGAAGTCTGTCCTGGGGTGGGGACAGTTCAGCCCTCCTGGGCCTACTTGGACTTGGGGGGCTGCTTCTCCTAGGGTCATGGGCATGGCCTCTGTGGGGTCTGGGAAAGGAGGGGAAGCAGCTTCCTGGTGTGTGATGGGGACAGGCACTGTCTCCTGTAACACCTCCTTCGGTTGCTACATGCAGATTTGCTGTGCAGCATGGGTCAAGTTACTTAGCCTCTCTGTGTTTCCGCTTCCTAACTGTGAAATGCCATTAATCACGATGCTCTCACTTGAGAAGAGAGAACATTAAAAGGGTCACATGAGAAGAGTCTAGAATAGTGCGTGGGAATCTTATCCAGGCATTGGCTACCGTTGCTATTTGTTGCTGTGGTTATTGTGTTATTGGAGTGACCCCCATTCAGTCAAAGAAGCAAAGGTGAGAGCTGGTGTCCCACGTGTATCAGCATAGGGATGTGGGGACATGGGGGAGGTGGACTGGGGCATGGACCTCGCCATGCTGGCCCCAGGGATCAGCCCAGAGAAGGAAACTGTTTCTCACGTGCTAGCTGGAGGTAGGGCGTTCCCAGGTGTGACTGAAATGACAGTCTGGCTGAAAGCACACTGCCTTTTCTTCCCACCCTAACTGGTCACTAAGGGGACAGTTCTACACTACATAGGATTGATTTCTGTGAAACCTATGGAATTTACATATAGTTTTGAGGGACTGCTTTGAGGCATGAAGCTACCGCATTCACAAAACGCATTCACAAAACCCAACTGCGGGTGAATTGCAATTTCTAATAATAAACAGCCTGCACCTGACCTTTGGACCCTAGGTGTTCAGGATGATGCCTGCAGGGCCTGACAGGAAGTGAGGGCGGTGGCATGGGTGTGGGGGGCACCCCTCCCCTGACCATGTGGCTGTCCCCTTGGCACCCAGCTCCAGCAGGCGGAGAGGGTTAATTGGGGTTTAGAGTGTCTGTGGAAAGTAACCTCTTCTCAAATATCTTGTGCTATGGTTTGGAACTTTGGAGTCAGGCATACTGTAAGTGGAATTCTGTCTTTAAGTAAGCCTCAGTTTCCTCATCCATACAATGGGTTTTGTCCCTGCAGAAAATATCTGCGAAGTGCTTAGGTTGTTGTTATCACTCAGTCAATAGCAGGCACTGTCATTATCTTTCTGATGAGGAGCTTCCATATGTGGCCTGCCCTGGGCTACAACTCAAACATGGAAGTCAGAAGGTGAGCAACACTTTTATTTCCACTGCGTTAAAGTCCTGGGAGCCCTCCCCTACCTATACTTTTGTCTCTCAGAGAAGAAGTAATATTTCATTCCATGTGCAAATGGAAAAACTGAGACCTGAAAGGCTGAGTGGTTTGTCTCAGACCCCGTAGTGACTTAAAGGCATCAGAATCCTTACACATGTATGGGGCTTTACAGACCAAGTGTGTAAAGGGCATTGACATTTAGAAAATAACTGTGCCGAGTCTCCTAGGGATCTGGTGCGTGTATTTTGACTTCCAGTTTACGGATGGGAAAGATGAGGCTCAGAGAAATTAGATGAGCCCAGGATCGTACATTGAGTTTGTGGCAGAGTTGACGCTCAAACTCGAGCCCTGTGTTTTTTCCACTGCACACACCACAGACCTCTCACCTGGGCTCTTTTAGACCCTCTCTGCAATTATTTTTTCCCCTCCATACAGGTAGATCTGTGAAGGTGAAGAGTCATGAGCCAGGAGGGACAGGGTTAAATTCTTCCTAAGCAACTGAGCTGGTTTTGAGCTGGACGCCTTCAGTGACCCCGTTGTTGACCCCCTTCCCTTGGGTCAGGTCTGCAGGCAGTGGGGGAAGGGAAGCACTGCAGGGAGCTCTAATGGCCCAATGGAGGCAGAGAGAGGGCCAGGAAGGGATGCTCATCTGTCTCCCTCTTTGGACAGAGGTGAACAAAGATGCCGGTGGCTTTCTCAGTCTCCACAGAAAATTCCCAAGGCTCCCTTGGGGTGGGCTGCCATCAGCTCAGCCTGCGCTCTTAATCACACCATGGATCATGGGCAGCTCCTGTAGACACAGCAAACCCTGTGATGTGTTGTTGGTTAAGTGGGAATTGGGATAAGTTTTGCCAGTAAAGCACCAAATCAGAAAATGGAAGCATCAAATGAACCGTAGGGCTAGTGGGACTTTGGGGCTTGCCTGTCATTCGTTGAAAAGGAAAAGGATGGCTTGGGTGGCCCACAGAAGCTGGCATCTGTGACCTCAAATGGATGAGTCCCTGCAAACTGGGAAGGCTGCCCAGTCCTCTTCCTCTCCCCAGGTGGCCCCCGTCCTGCCTCCCTTCTATGAGCACAGAACTTCTGGTTTAGAGCTTCGGTCTGGACCACTGTGCTGTGTCCTCTCCAGGCGGGGAGGGCACCAGGAGTAAACCTTCTTCCACAGTCCTGAGCCGTACAGTAGGTCTCCCAGGGTTGTACGGCAAGGCAGGGGCAGAGCTGTTCTGGAAACAGGCATCAGCTCAGTGCTTGCCTTGAAACCGCCAACTGTAAGATGGACGTCCGATGGGAAAGGATTTCCAGGAAAGTCGAGGGACTGATTTTAGGGGAAGACTGAATCTCTCCCTCTATCCCTATCTTCTTGTCGTCCGGGTCCCTTTAACTCTCTGCTGAGAAATCCTAAATACACCTTGTCTCTGGGTTGTGCATAGAAGCCTTTAATTGTTTCTAGAGGCAGTGAGGGAAGGCCTTCTAGTTGGTCGGGCAGGTCTGGCACTGTCTGGGTCTCGCTGCTTCTAGACACTTCAATTAGGGATGTTAATTATGGCCTTGTGAACACAGGTTCTCCCAAGGCAGCTGTTCCCCAGCCCTGCTGCCCCCATGGTGTCCCCTCGCCAGTCGGTGAGGCTGTGTTTATGGTCTCGCCTCTGCCCATTTGCAGATTAAAGATGCCCTGAAAGCATAACTTATTAGCAGTTTTTTGTTCTCTCCATCTTTTAAAAAATTGGATTAAAGTAGACATAATGTAAAATTTACAATTTTTTTTTTTTTTTTTTTGAGACGGAGTCTCGCTCTGTCACCCAAGCTGGAGTACAGTGGCGCGATCTCGGCTCACTGCAAGCTCCACCTCCCAGGTTCACGCCATTCTCCTGCCTCAGCCTCCCGAGTAGCTGGGACTACAGGCGCCCGCCACCATGCCCAGCTAATTTTTTGTATTTTTAGTAGAGATGGGGTTTCACCGTGTTAGCCAAGATGGTCTCAATCTCCTGACCTCATGATCCGCCCACCTCGGCCTCCCAAAGTGCTGGGATTATAGGCGTGAGCCACCTCGCCCGGCCTACAGTTTTTAAATGTGTAGTTCAGAGGCATTAAGTCCATTCACATTGTTTTGCAACCATCACCACCATCTGTCTATGAAACTTTTTCATCTTCCCAAACTGAAACTCTGTTCCCATTAAATAATAGCTTCCCCTTCCTCTCTCACTCCAGCCCCTGTAACTCTATTCTACCTTCTGTCTCTATGAATTTAGCTATTCTAAGTACCTCACATAAGTAGACTCATATAATATTTGACCTTTTGTGACTGGCTAATTTCAGTTAACATAATGTCTTCAATATTTGTCTACGTCGTAGATGCGTCAAGATTGCCTTCCAGCTTAGGGCCGATGCTATTCCATTGCATGTATATACCCTACTGTGTTGATTCATTCATCCATTGATGGACACTTCAGTTGTTTCCCATTTTGGCTGTTGTGGGTAATATTGCTATGAGTTCTGGGGGTACATCCCCAGAAGTGGAATTGCTGGATCATATGGTAATTCTGTATCTAATTTCTTGAGGAGCCGGCATCCTGTTTTTCTTTTCTTTCTTTCTTTCTTTTTTTTTTTTTTTTTGAGACAAGGTCTCACTCTGTCTCCCAGACTGGAGTACAGTGGCATGATCACAGCTCACTGCAGCATCAATCTTCCAGGCTGAAGCGATCCTCCCACCTCAGTCTCCCAAGTGGCTGAGACCACAGGTGTATGCCACCATGCCCAGCTAATTTTTGTGTTTATTTATTTTTGAGACAGAGTCTTGCTCTGTCACCCAGGTTAGAGTGCAGTGGTGGGATGTCGGCTCACAGCAGCCTCCACCTCCTGGGCTCAAGCAATTCTCATGCATCAGCCTCCCAAGTACCTGGGATTACAGGTACCCGCCACCACACCTGGCTAATTTTTGTATTTTTAGTAGACACGGGATTTCACCGTGTTGGCCAGGCTGGTCTCGAACTCCTGACCTTGTGATCCACCTGCCTCAGCCTCCCAAAGTGCTGGGATTATAGGCGTGAGCCACCACGTCCAGCTAATTTTTGTATTTTCTGTAGAGATGAGGTTTCACCATGTTGCCCAGGCTTCCATCTGTTTTTCATAGCAGCTACACCACTTTTCATTTTACATTCCCATCAGAAATTCTCTACATCCTTGCCAATTATCCTCCTCCTCTTTCTTTTCTTTTTCTTCTTCTTTCTCCTTCTTTTTTTGGATAATAGCCATCCTGTTGGGTGTGAAGTGAAAATCTATTGTGCTCTTTATCTTTTAAGGGGAAGTCAAGGCCGGAGAAACACAGATATGTGCCGCGGCATTGCAGAGGCCCTTGGGCCCAGGCTTTCTAGCCCCGTCCTGGCTTCCATTCTCTGTCCTAAACCCCTTTGTCTCCAGCCCATCAAGAGAGGGCAGGCGAGGTCCGCCGACTGTTAGGGGCTCTGCCTTCCCTCCTGTCACAGCAGCAGAGTGGCTGTGACCTGCCAGAGGTGTTGGGAGGGTGGACGTCCCTAGGGGTCAGGAGGAGGTTTCAGTAACGTGAAATTGAAAGAGTTGAATCATTTCAACCATGGGGCATGGGGATAAAAGAAATCATGATACAGCCATAGAGTGGAAGATGTGCAGCCGTTAAATATGGCTTTACGAATAATTTTTAATATCCAGTTTTTGGTAACGTGAACACTGCTGATGTACTACGAAGTGGGAGAAAATAAATATAAAAACTTGAGGCTGGGCGCAGTGGCTCATGCCTGTAATCCCAGCACTTTGGGAGGCCGAGGCGGGTGGATCACCTGAGGTTGGGAGTTTGAGACCAGCCCGACCAACATGGAGAAACCCCACCTCTACTAAAAATACAAAATTAGCCGGGCTTGGTGGCACATGCCTGTAATCCCAGCTACTCGGGAGGCTGAGGCAGGAGAATCACCTGAACCTAGGAGGTGGAGGTTGCAGTGAGCCAAGATTGCACCATTGCATTCCAGCCTGGGCAACAAAAGCGAAACTCCGTCTCAAAAAAACAACAATAAACAAAAACAAAAAAATCTTGCTTATGAATGAAAAACAAAACCACCTTCAGAAAAAAAGTTTTGATAAAAATAGGCCAAATTGTTATCAGTGGCCACCTCCTGGATGTGAAATGGGTGATTTTTCAAATTGTTTTCTTATTTTTAAATTTAAATTTAAATTTATTTTTGGAGACAGGGTCCTGCTCTGTTGCCCAGGCTGGAGTGCAGTGGCGTGATCATGGCTCACTGCAGCCTCAACCTCAAGTGATCCTCCCACCTCAGCCTCCTTAGTAGCTGGGACTACAGGTGTGTGCCACCACACCTGGGGAATTTTTTCATATTTTTTGTGAGATGGGATTTCGCCATGTTGCCTAGGGTGATCTCAAACTCCTGAGCTCAAGCAATCCACCCACCTCAATCTTCCAAAGTGCTGGGATTACAGATGTGAGTCATCATTGCCCAACCTGCTTTCTTTATGTTATTTTAAATTTTGCAGATTGGCTGGACGCGGTGGCTCACGCCTGTAATCCCAGCACTTTGGCAGGCGGAGGAGGTTGGATCACTTGAGCTCAGGAGGTCAAGACCAGCCTGGCCAACATGGTGAAACCCTGTCTCTACTAAAAATACAAAAATTAGCTGGGGCCAGGCGCAGTGGCTCATGCCTGTAATCCCAGCACTTTGGGAGCCTGAGGTGGGCAGATCACCTGAGGTTGGGAGTTCGAAACTAGCCTGACCAACATGGAGAAACCCCGTCTCTACTAAAAATACAAAATTAGCTGGGCATGGAGGTGCATTCCTATAATCCCAGCTACTTGGGAGGCTGAGGTAGGAGAATTGCTTGAACCCAGGAGGCAGAGAGGTTGCAGTGATCTGAGATGGTGCCACTGCACTCCAGCCTGGGCGACAGAGCAAAAAAAAAATTTTTTTTTGCAGATTTTCTATGGTAAGCACACACTCCTTTTATATTTAGGAAAAAACTGATAAAATAAGAGTGACTACAACTATTCATTAGGCATATGTGTTGCCAGGGTCTACTAAACACTCAGCTCTGCTTGATGCTATTGGAAGTTCAGGAATGAATGTGAAGCTAACCGGGAGATGTGGGCATAGGTGGTGGGGAGGACTGGCAAGAAAACAGACGGGTGATGAATGTAAGGGGAGTCAGAGTCTGGGCAGCCCGGAGCCCTCCAGAATGCTGCCCTTTGTTCACGAGAAACCTCATTCATGGGGAAGATACTGTGGGTAGGACTCTGGCTTTGAGTCACCTTGTATCTGCAAGTGGCGCAGGCAGGCTCCATTGAGCTCCTCACCCATGTTCACCTGGTCCCTTGGCATAGCTGGCAGGAGTGAGCGAAGCTTGTAGCCCTGTGAAACCAGGGATTTTCCTGCCCCAGGTTGACTATTACTTCCCTTGCATCATCTGTACCAGGGCAAAGGGCCTGGTTCCCTTGACTTCCATCGTGGGAGCAGCACTGGCCCAGCAGAGGTGGGAGGGTGGGGACTCCAGGAGATAACCTTCCATGACTCTTGGGACCTCTGACTAGTAGAAGAGAAGCCAGTATAATCCAACACTTAAAAGAAGAGACTCATTAACCAGTCTCTGGGTTCAGTTTCTTGGTCACTACTCACTGGCTATGACCTTGGGCAATGGCTGAGCCTCCTTACACCTCTGTGTCCTCATAGTAGCTATCTCATAGGACTAATGAAGGAATTAAAAGGCTAAATCCTTATAGATTATGCTTAACTTATAAGTAGTTGATTCCTATGGTCTGATTGAGAGGTGGATTCTAATGCTAGACTGCCTGGGCTCAAATCATGTTGGTGTCTCAGTTTCTCTTTTTCTGGCTTTTTTTTTTTCTTTTTTTTTTTTTAAAAAAAACGGGGTCTCTGTAGCTCAGGCTGAAGTGCAGTGGCATGATCATGGCTCACTGCAGCCCCAACCTACTGTACTCAAGCCATCCTTCTGAGTAGCTTGGGGTACAGGCATGCCTCACCACACCTGGCAAATTTTTGTATTTTTTGTAGAGATGGGATTTTATCATGTTGCCCAGACTGGTCTCAAACTCTTGGGCTCAAGCAATTCCCCCACTTTGGCCTCCCAAAGTGCTGGGATTACAGGTGTGTGCCACTGCGCCCTGCCAGCATCTCAAGTTTTTCCATCTATAAAGTAGAGATGATAATATGATCTACTTCAGATGATTATTATAAAGATTAAATGAATTAATGTAAGTAAAAGTGATTCAAACAGTGCTTGGCACACAGTAAAAGCTCAATAAACGTTAGCCATAGGCCGGGCATGGTGGCTTATGCCTATAACCTCAGCATTTTGAGAGGCCAAGGCAGGAGGATAGCTTGAGGCCAGGAGTTCGAGACCAGTCTGGGCAACATAGGAAAACCCTGTCGCTACAAAAAATAAATTAGCTGGGCATGATGGCATGCACCCGTAGTTCCAGCTACTTGGGAGGCTGAGGTGGGAGGATTACTTGAGCCTGGGAGGTTGAGAGGCTGTAGTGAGCTGTGATTGTGCCACTGTACTCCAGCCTGGGTGACAGACTAAGACCCCATCTCTGAAAAATAAAGTTAGCCATAATTGGGGTCTTTTGCCACATACCAGTGTGACTCAGCCAGTTGTTTGTGGCTGGCAACTGCCAATTCATCTGACTGTCCCAGGAGCCTCAGTGGATTGGTCAGTGCCCATGATTCCCTTGCTAAATAATCTTGAATGTCACCATCACTCATTTTTACTATTATTAGTATTGTGGGTTCCATGTGTCAGGATCCCTTCCTGGGTCGTATTTCATCTCAACCCCTGGCCAAGTCTTGGTTGAGGTGGTCCTGCCTCAGTTTCCAAAGGGTGCTGGTGATGGAAGGCGGGGTTCTGGGCAGATTGGGGTGAAAGCTGGCTGTTTTGGGGATTGTTTGATGAGCACTGTAGATGAAAACAGAGACTAAGCTACTTCTGTCCCTTTGCTTCCCTGCCCTTTTTGAAAAGGCACCAAAGCCAGGAAAAACAAACAGCCACTCACAAATAAAGAGGACCATGAAAATAACAAAATGAAAGAATAAATCTTGCTTTAGTGGCAGGCTTGGCTGACAATAGGGTAGATAATGGGAGAGGAAATGCAGCCTTTGGAGAGAAAAAGAATGAAACACTTTGTTCACTGGAAGAATGAATGCTGCCTGAGGAAGAGCTGCTAAATTGGGGTGTCCGATGAGCGAGCTTGTGTTAGGGGAGCTAGTGGTGATTAGGCTTACATGAGGCACGAGTGTTGTCCCACCTGGAACCCCTGGGGTGGGCGACACCATAGGCTTAAGCGGGCTGCGCCAGCGGGAAGCTGGTGTGCCAATCTGGCTTGGGGCCTTGGCCACAGTGATCGCAGGGCTGCTGCTCACCTGCTCAAGGGCTGCCCAAGCTGGGAGCTAGATGCTTGAATCTCTTAGGGAGCCCCTAGACCTTCTGTTAAGGTATATATTTTTTTCTGGAGTGTTAGGGAGACAATCCCAGGGAGGAGAGGACGAGGCCGAAGTATGTTTGCTGACTATTTGCATTCAAGGCTGTGCGCCTGTCAACACTGCCTGGTGGCTTTCCTGGTGAATGAAATGTACTGACTCCTCTTCCTTTCTTGTACCACTTACCCATCTGGATCGTGGACCCATTTCTCCTGCCTCTGCAGTGAGTTGGGTGCCTGAGTTGGGAAGAGGGAGAGAAACCTTTCCTGAGCCCTTGGGATGCCAGGATGCTGTGTGGAAGTGCTCATTTTGGGAGTGGGCTATGGGCTCACAGATGCGTAGAGGCTGATATTTGAAATGCATTTAAGAAGGGCCTTAGATGGCTGGGTGCGGTGGCTCATGCCTGTAATCCTAGCGTTTTGGGAGGCTGAGGCAGGAGGATCACGTGAGCCCAGGTGTTTAAGACCAGCCTGGGCAGCATAGTGAGATTCCATCTTTATAAAAAAAAAAAAAAAAAAAAGGTGGCAGGAGGCCTTGGAAACATACTGGTTTGGGGCTGAATGGTCTGTCTGGTAGAGGTTTCCTGGAAGCACAGTCCTTCATTTAGCTCCCACAATACTAAGTGCCAGTCTGTTTTGTGCCAGGCATTGTGCTAAGTATTTTCTATATAATAACTTACCAGTTCTCCAGCAAGCATGAGAGGAGGTATTATTAGCCCCCATTTCAGACAATGAATCTGAGGTGTGAAGAGGTTAAGTCTCAAGTATTCACTGGGCTATCTAGAACCCAGTGGCTTCCCACTTTTCCACCCTTCACCTCCTAATCTAGATGACAATGATAAAATGTCCATTACAGTTGTTCAGCACGGCTGTGTGCCAGGCACTGGGCTTTGCCTGTGTTGTCTTGTTTACTCTTTGAAACCTTACTAGTGAGTATATATTACTATTTATCCCAGTTATAAATAAAGGCAGGAGCGTCATTTGAGCCCAGGAGTTCAGGACCAGCCTGGGCAACATGGTGAGGCTGAGAGAGTTAAACTAGTTGGCTAGTTTAGAGGGATACTGGGTTTGAACCAATTCTGCGTGTCTCTCAGAGCCTCACTTCACCACGTACTGTCAGGGCTTAGTCTACATGGCTTAGATTTGTCACCAAGCAGAAGCCAATGCTGCCCAGCCTACCCCAGTACCGGGAGAAGGAATGTTTGGCAAAGGTGAGATTTCATCAGCCTGGCAGGTAAACACGCTGTTTGCAGACGGGTTGCGCCTGTCCTTTCCCCTGTCTGTGGTCATCCCTGTAGTCCCCACCTTCCTCTCCCTCCGGGGTTGGCAGAAGGCTGCAAGGGTTAATGGAATAGCACTTCACCCTCGTGGGCTCCAGAGGAAATGAGGGAGCTCATGAGTTCTGCAGAGCTTTTGTGTCATCAGTCGAGGAAGGGAAGGCACCGTGGCTTGGCCAGATAAGCGGTGGCACTGCGAATGTGGGGCTTCCTTGGCAGATTTGTAGCCTTTCCGCCTGTTTGCACTGTGGGGCACCTGCTGGGGCTTCCAGGGTGGTTGGGAACATCAACAGGGCATTCAGAAAACTGATAACCTAGGCTAGGGAGGGAGACCTACGTGGAGCAGAGGGAGGAGGAAGAGGGGGGCGGGCCCCGGGGTTCTGCAGGTGCACGTCTTCTGCTTGTTTGACCATGTTGGGGAAGGGGGTGGCGGGTGGGTCAGGGAGCAAACATTTTTTTGATTTTCACAAACACCGTCATATTCAGTCTTCTCTACCTCTATGGGGTAGGTATTATTTGTTCCATTTTAGAGATAGAGAAACTGAAACTTCCTCATGGTCACACATCTAGTGGTATGTAACAGAGCCAGTCTTCAGACACAGGTCCATGTGATAAAGTCCTTTTTCCATTAGCCACACCAGGACGCTTCCCAGCAATGCTGCATCATCACACCCACCCACCTGCCTCCAGAAGAGGTGGGCTGGCTGGGGAGGAGAATAGGGTGCCTGTCCTTCTCCCCCTTGCCCTTGGGGGTAGGGAGGGAGAGGGACTCCTTCCTCCTTTAGGGCTCTTTCTCCTTACCTCCTTCCCTGAACATATATTCTGTACCAGATTCTATAATTATACCTTACCTCTTACTCACAAAATAGTTCCTGGAATCTCTCTTTTACACATGAAGAAATGGAAGTTTTGAGAGGTGAAGTCTTTTCCCTAAGTTGCCAGAGCTGCCTGGGTTTCTTTTTTTTTTTTTTTTTTTTTGAGACGAAGTCTCGCTCTGTCGCCCAGGCTGGGGGGCAGTGGCCGGATCTCAGCTCACTGCAAGCTCCGCCTCCCGGGTTCACGCCATTCTCCTGCCTCAGCCTCCCAAGTAGCTGGGACTACAGGCGCCCGCCACCTCGCCTGGCTAGTTTTTTGTATTTTTAGTAGAGACGGGGTTTCACCGTGTTAGCCAGGATGGTCTCGATCTCCTGACCTCGTGATCCGCCCATCTCGGCCTCCCAAAGTGCTGGGATTACAGGCTTGAGCCACCGCGCCCGGCCTGACAGTGGCCATTCTATCTTTGCTGGACCAGAGCCTGTTATTTCGCGCTGAGGAGAGTGGCCAGGGCATCAGCGGATAAATGAAAGGATGTGGATTTAGACATCAGTGAGGCCTGAGTTCAAATGCTACTTCTACTGGGCCCTGAGTACGACGTTCCAGCCCCCTGAGCCTTAGTCTTTGTAGTGTTCTTGTGAGGATTAAGCAGGGATGTGAATGAAGAGCCTTTCACTTAGTGTTTGCAGCCAAGTAAGTGCTGTTCCACTGCATGCTTGCTTTTTGCCTCCCATTCCTTTGGTCAATATTCAGGGCTATCCCCCAAGGGGCCTTTGACATGGCCAGTCAGCCTCAGCTGCACAATTTCTGCATCTCCTGGCCCTAGGATGAGCACTGTCCCCTCAGGAAGCCAGAGGTGCTCACCTGTCCAGGACACAGGCTTGGCCTTGCCATTGGGAGACAAGGATGAGGCCTGCCCCTGCCTTCTAGCACTGTTGGGATGCAGGAGAACCTGGAGACAGGCTTGGGTCCTCCAGAGAACGGCCTCCTGGAGACACTGTTGACCTCTTTTCAGTTTGGGCCTTCTGGAGGCCCACATCACACTGGGAGCCCCAGCGGCGCTTTCAGGTGGTCCCATCTGTCTCTTTCTACACCCACTCACTGGGTTGGGAGAAGACTCTGGTGTCTCCAAGGCCCGAGGACCAGGTGGGAACATCACAGCTACAGTGTCTCCCTGGCCACTGCTTTTCTTTGTGCCCTTGGGCCAGGGTCAGCTGAGTCACAGCAGCCACAGAAGCTCAGGCTGGACTGTGATTCTGTCCCTGAGGCACTGCGGGGAAGCACCTCTTCTCCCATGCTTGGGAGTTTACCCAGTCTCTGTCTGGTGTTGGTCGCTCTACCAGGTGAATGCCACCCTGGCCACCCTGGAAACAGCCGAGGGAGTGTTGGCTGTGGCCCCCCTGAGCTGGGCTAGACCAGACCGGCCGCGCCCTGGATCTGATCCCCCCCAGGGCCTACAGAGGCTGGAAGGGGAGAGAGGGACTCTTAGGAAAGCTTTGTCCCAAGCCTGCAGCCAGTCCAGCTCCCAGCTCTGAGTAAACATTAGAGATAGGATCGGGTGTAGCCAGGAAGGGTGGCAGGGTGTGGTCTGTGAGAAGAATGGCAGGATGTGGCACCGGGGCACTGTTCTGGGCACCCACGCCTTGGGCTATTGTTTAGGGCAGCCTGAGGTTCTCAGCTCTCTGGAGGCTTTCAGAGGAAGTGGCATTCCCCTGGGACTCAAGCCCTGCCCCACCCCTGCTGCATGGATTTCTTTCCCTGGTGATGCCCCTTGGCACCACCCACTCAGGGCAAGCTTGGGAGTGGGAGCCAGCAGTGGAGGGGGCTTAGTGTGTGCCCAGTGGGGAAGTGTAGCCATTGGCCCTCTCAGAGGGTCTGCCTGTCTGTTCAGGCTTTCTGTAGCCCAGCGTCTGAGTCACCCGTCATGCTATGATGACTGGAATTTATCTTTATCTTCATCTAGATATTTTTTTGTGGGGGGGAAGACTGTCGTTGTGGAGGGAGGAAGGGCTGACAGTAAAAACTCCTTTGATTCCAATCCAACAGGGTCGGTGGTTGACTGGTTAGAAGAGGAAGTGGCTGGTGATTTGTTTTGGGCAGAAAGGGGCTAGGTGTGTGTGCACCTGTGGGTTGGTGGGGGTCAGAGGGGCCGTGACGGGGCTGGTTGTGGGGAGGAGAAAGGAAGAGGATCGGCACCTACAGCGGGCTTTGTCATATAAGGGCCATGCTTTGAGCCACTGTCCCTCCTTGGAGGCGGGTGCCTCTCTATACCTTGTCCCAGGTGCTGGATTTGGGGGCCCCAGGGCCTGGCAGGCACCAGCTGAGACTCAAGGCTCTGCGTGTCAAGGGTGAAGATGGCTGGAGCCTTCTCCTTAGAGGTCTTCACTTCTTAAGGATGCTCGCTTGGGTGAGATAAGACCAAGGAGGAAGAAGAACAGAAGAGGGATTGTGAGGTGGGTTCCTGAGAAGGAAGGGAGGGCAGAGCGGAGATGCTGCTCAGCGCCCCAGCTGGCTGACGGCCTCTGACTCTACACAGTCTTTTTTTGTTTGTTTGTTTGTTTTTGAGACAGAGTCTCACTCAGTCACCCAGGCTGGAGTGCAGCAGTGCGATCTCGGCTCACTGCAACCTCCGCCTCCTGGGTTTGAGCTATTCTCCTGCCTCAGCCTCCTGAGTAGCTGGGATTACAGGCGTGCACCACCGTGCCTGGCTAATTTTTGTATTTTTGGTGGAGATGGGGTTTTACCGTGTTGGCCAGGCTGGTCTTGAACTCCCGAACTCAGGTGATCCACCCGCCTTGGCCTCCCAAAGTGCTGGGATTACAGGTGTGAGCCACCGCGCCTGGCCATTCTATATAGTCTTGAAGCAGTGCTGCCCAAAAAGCTGTGTGAACTCGACATCTCCTGACCTCAGTTTCTCTGTTTGTAAAATGTGTTAAGATTGGGCAAGAGAAGAAACCGGGCACACAGGAGCACTTCCATCTGAGTGAGGGGCTGATGGGCTACCCTATGGACTTGTGGCCTCTGACCACAAGGCATCAGACTAGGGTGGAAACTGAGGGAGCCCAGTAATGCCTGCATCCTGTGGACCCAGGGTTCTCTAGTTTCTGGGCATTTTGGGACAGCGGAGTTTGAGGTTACTGACCTTAAAACCTCCTGCGGAGCCACATGGAAAATCACTGAAGCAAGGAGCATGCTGTGTAACAAAGGAGTAAAGGAACTTGAGGGATTATTTTAGTTTCTGGAAAGTCTAAAGGGAGACTTAAGGGCGGACTCCAACGGGGTCTTTAAATCTAAAAAGTATGGAAAATGTTTCTTATCTGACCCAAGGTAAAAAGAAAAGGAAATGGACTCGCTTTGCTGCTTGGGGTATTTAGGTAACTCACAGGAAGAACTTAGACCCAAGGAAGAGACAGCAGAGGATAATTGGGTGTGGGAGAAAAGCCTGAGAGAGCAGGAGCTGTCTAATAGTCCTAACAGTATCCATCACCTGTTAAGCATCCAGACCTGCTTTGTGCTGTGCTGCTGAACTCTTTGTCACTCTCTTGTCATTCTAAGAATATTTATTGAGCACCTACTGTGTTTCAGGCACTGTGCTAGGCGCTGGAGCTACAATGATGAGCAGAAACAGGTACATTTTTGGCTACTGGGTGAATCCAAAATAAATTTTTTTTTTTTTTTGAGACGGAGTTTTCGCTGTTGTTGCCCAGGCTGGAGTGCAGTGTCATGATCTCAACTGACTGCAACTTCTGCTTCACAGGTTCAAGTGATTCTCCTGCCTCAGCCTCCCAAGTACCTGGGATTACACACCTGGCTAATTTTGTGTTTTTACTAGAGTCAGGGTTTCACCATGTTGGTCAAGCTGATCTCAAACTTCTGACCTCAGATGATCTGCCTGCCTCGGCTTCCCAAAGTGCTGGGATTACAGCTGTGAGCCACTGCGCCCGGCAACTCCAAAATAAAGTGTGTAAAGGTATCATTACCAACTGTGACAAATACTTTTAAGGTCAATTTCAAAATGCCATGAGAATATAAAATAGGCACTCTGATAGGGTCTGGTGTTGTCAACAGAAGATTCATCTCTCCATGTTGAGTTTCGTTTTCCCATTTTACTGAGAAGGAAATGGGCACAGAGAAGTTAAGTTACTTGCCCAAGGTTGCACAGCAATGATTGGTCAGAGTTGGGATTCAAAGGTACCCAAGTCTGTCTGACTCTAGAGTCTTTTCTCTCAACCACTTGACTCTCAGAGCATCTTGGACTGCACACAACTTATAGATAGATATTCACCCTGTATTATTTAATCTTCATGGACACCAGTGAGATATGGGTTATTGTGCTCATTGTAAGGATGAGGAGACAGGCTAAGGGAGGTTAATTAACTTGATTAGGTTCACACATGTTAGCCTGTGGCAGGGCAGGAATTTAAACCCAGGTTGTTGGATTCAAACCCGGTGGGTCTTCCAAGTTGTCCCCTGACTCCCTCCAGCACCCTTGTTTTATACACACAGCTTGCAGGGGTGAAACAGACTGTGCAGAGACCCCCAGTTGCAGAGTGACAGAGCAGTGACCACATAACGACCCCTCTCTTTCCATCTCGCTCCCTTTCCTCCCTTATCTAGTTGATCATGGGACCGTCACTCCCCTCTCTGGGATGGTTAGGGTCTGGAGCCTGGCACTGATGCTCTTCACAGAGGCACCTGCGTCTCTCTGGGCCATGGCAGGCTGGGGCTTGGTTCCCTTAAGACCAGACAGGGCAGGGAAAGGAGCTGCTCTTCTCAAGCAGACCTGTGCTTGCGGAGGGGGAGAGGGAGGTAAAAGAGGCACCCAGGGACCCTCTCCCCGAAAGGTGAGACCCAGAGATGCTCTCCAGTGGGGGCAGGGTGGCACTGCGCCTGAGCTATTGCTTTTTCACAGACAAGTGGGCCCAGAGGATACCAACTAAGGGCCAGTGCCCAGCACCTGCCATTGAGCCAGACACCTGTGAGGATGGAAGGGCCCTTGTCTGGGCAGGGTTATCTGGTGGGCACCAAGCCCTAGTGAACAGACTGACACCTCTAAGCTGGCTTGGCTGGTCACCAGGAGCCATTGTCTTTGTGCTGGAGGCCAGGGCAGGCCGCTGAGAGGGCCAGGAGACAGGCTCCTTAATATAAGGGTGATCCATGGTGCCTGGCTGGAGGGACCGTTTAGGCTAAGTGTGTGTAAAAACTCAAAGGGAGGAGGTGTCCTAGTGTAGCACTGTCCAACGGAAATATAATGGGAACTGCATGTGTAATATTTGCTAGTAGCTACATAAAAAAGTATAAAAAGAAATAGGTGAAATGAATTTTAGTGATGTATTTTATCTAACCCAACTTATCCAAAAAGAATTTCAACTTGTAATCAGTAACCATTATTAATGAGCTATGTTACATTCTATTCTGTGTACTAAGCCTTCGAAACCTGGGGTGGGTTTGATGCTTACAGCACATTTCCGTTGGGACTGGCTGCATTATAAGTGCTTAGTAGCCACATGTGGCAAGTGGCTGCAGTCTTGGGCCGCGCAGTCCTAGGGTTAATTAGGACAGATGATGGCCTCCTTTGCCTCCACCATCAGCTCCAGGGATGGATGGTTGTTCACCATTCCCAACTGGGGAGACCTTGGACTTCTGTGTCCTGCTCATCTGACCATGCTCCCGGAGGCTGCGGCTGCTGCTGGGATTTCTGGGCTGCAGTAGGAAGGCTTTGAGGTAGGAGCTGGAAGCCCCTGAAGTTGGGACAGAATGAAGGAGAGACCCTTAGGACCCAAGTCTGGAGTGAGGAGGGACCCGGTGGCCGGCCTGTGCCCGCGGTGGGTGTGAGTGAGGTGGTGCAGAGCCGACGGATCAGAGGCCCACAGGCCCGCATTGTGCGCCTGTCACACTTCCTTTGGCTTTATTGCTTTTGTCCAACACCCTATTGTCTGGCTTCCTTTTGTCCCCCATTCAGTGCTGCTGCCTTTTATTTTCCAGCCAGCCTGGTTGTTTTCATTTCTTTTGTCTGAAGTTCCTGAGAGGAAGGTTTTATTTTCAGCGGTTTGATTAATTCACAGCTTGAGCCCAGGGTTTGTTTGTTATGTAATTGCTGCCTTCGGCTTCAGGATAAAACCCCCTCCCCGACTGCGCCCACTCCCACTTCTCACCCCCCTGCTCTTGGCCTGGCTCTGAGCCCCTCCCGGTGCCCGGATGGGCTGAGCCGCCTGCTTCCTGGACGCTCTCCAGGCCCCTGGGCTGCAGGAGGGGACCCCAGGGCGAGCTGGGCTGGGGTCTCTTCTCTACTCTGCATCTAGGTGGGATGGGGCCTTTCTTCTTATGGTCAGGGAGGCCCCTCTCCGCAGTGCCCTGTCCTGGGACCCAGCCCCTGGGGAACCCTACACTTTGAAAGTGGGTGAGCCGGAGAGTCTGATCTGATCGGCAAGGTGAAATCAAATCAAATACACATGCACTCATGCGCTGCCTTCCCACCAACATCTCCGTCAACGACCGAACACATGTAGGACGGTGGTCCTGCAGGATTCTACTACTGTATTTTTGCTGTAGCTTTTCTATATTTGGATGTTTGGATACACAAATATTTAACCATTGCATTACAATTGCCTACAGTATTCAGTACAGTAACATGCTGTACAGGTTTGTAGCCTGGGAGCAATAGGCTATACCATCTAGCCGAGGTGTGGAGTAGGCTGTACCATCTAGGTTTGTGTAAACTTACTCTATGAAGTTTGAATAACCAAGACATTGCCTGGTGATGCATTTCTCAGAACATGTTTATGCTATTAAGTGATGTAGGACTGTATAGTCATCCCACTGTATCTGAAATGGTTGGTTCCAGGACCTCCAAAGGTACCAAATTGTGCTGATGTTCAAGTCCCTGATATAGAATGGCATAGTATTTGCATATAACTTATGCGCATCCTTCCGTATACCTTATTTTTATTTATTGTTATTATTATTATCATTATTATTATTTTTGAGACAAGAGTTTCACTCTTTTTGCCCAGGCTGGAGTGCAATGGTGCCATCTCTGCTCACCACAACCTCCGCCTCCCGGGTTCAAGCAATACTCCTGCCTCAGCCTCCTGAGTAGCTGGGATTACAGGCATGCGCCACCATGCCCGGCTAATTTCGTATTTTTAGTAGAGATGGGGTTTCTCCATGTTGGTCAGGCTGGTCTTGAGCTCCCGACTTCAGGTGCTCCACCCACCTCGGCCTCCCAAAGTGCTGGATTACAGGCATGAACCAACACGTCCGGCCAGTTGTTATTATTTTTGAGATAGGGTCTTGCTCTGTCACCCTGAGTGGAGTACGGTGGCTTAATCTTGGCAGCTTCAAACTGCTGGCCTCAAGCGAATCCTCCAGCCTCAGGCTCCTGAGTAGCTAGGAGTACAGGCGCATGCCACCATGCCCAGCTAAATTTCGTATTCTTTTGTAGAGACAGGGTCTTGCTATGCTGCTCAGGCTCATGGGCAGCATAGCAAGACCCTGTCTCTACAAAAAAAATACAGTACTCCTGGCCTCAAGCAGTCCTCCCACCTCAGCCTCTCGAAGTGTTGAGATTACAGGCATGAGCCCCTGTGCCTCTAGATTATTTATAATACCTAATATAATGTATATCGTATGTAAATAGTTTTTGCACTGTATTGTCTAGGGAATAATGACAAGTCTACATGTTCAGTACAGATGAAATTTCTTTTTTAAATATTTTCGATCTGAGGTTGGTTGAGTCCATGGATGTGGAACCTATGATACAGAGGACTGGTTGTATATATTTTATTCAATTATAATATTTACTTATTTAAAATACTCTACATGTACTGTATTATATACAATACATGTTTCATAACACATAACAAACATTTTACAGAGTTGATGCAATCTATCCAAATGCATCCATACATAGTTGATGCAATATGTAAATACCGTACTGCGCCTGGGATGTTTAAGGAATTTTTTACTGTAGGGATATTTTTACTATATCTGATTTTAGCCTTACACACCTCCCCTAAACATCTAATCGCCATGCAAAAAAAAAAAAAAAAAAATGAAAAAAATTATTTAACAGTGCTTTTCTAACTCGTGCATATCAAAATCACCTGGAGGGCCTAACTCCCAGAGATTCTGATTTGTGGGCAGGACCCATGACTTTGCCTCTCAAGCCCCCAAGGCATACTGAAGCTGCTGGTCCTTATACTGCATTCCAACTAGTAGTGGTTTAACAAACACCAGATCATGTGATGGTATTTGGAAATGTAATACACAAGAAAACAACGAAACACCAGATCAGTGTTTACTGGTGCCACGAACTGTTCTAAGTACCATATAAATATCAACTCCTAGTTCTCACGGCCGCCCTGTAGAGTAGGGACTCTTACTATGCTCATTTTACAGGTGAGGAAACTTGAAGTACAGAGCAGCTAAGCAACTTGCCTTAGGTCACTGGGCTAGTCAGTAGCTGAGGCAGGACCCATGCGTAGCTGGAACCTGCTGTGTGTTCCCACTAGAATCCAGAGCGCATCTCTGGATGCGTGCCCCAGTGACTTTGGAGGATAGGCATCTGCTGCTCCGCCCAAGCCTGGCATGACCCCTGGAAACCACTCCCTGAGATGCTACGATTGCTCAGCTCCTCAGATGTCCCAGGCAGTGATGTGACAGGAAAGGAACAGCAGGTGCAGAGTCTCAAGAGGGTCTGCTAGGTATACCAGCTGCTTAAACTAGGAACTACAAACTCAAATGCCTATGGTGGCCGTACTCTAAATGAGAGATTCTAGCTAGATATTGGAAAATATTTTTCGTAAAGCCAATCATCTCAGTCTGTTATTCCCCCCGTCCACCCCCGCCCTTTTTTTTTTTTTTTTGAGACGGAGTCTGGCTCTATCTCCCAGGCTGGAGTGCAGTGGCCGGATCTCGGCTCACTGCAGGCCCCGTCTCCCGGGTTCACGCCATTCTCCTGCCTCAGCCTCCCGAGTAGCTGGGACTACAGGCGCCCGCCACCTCACCCGGCTAGTTTTCTGTATTTTAGTAGAGACGGGGTTTCACCGTGTTAGCCAGGATGGTCTCGATCTTCTGACCTTGTGATCCACCCGTCTCGGCCTCCCAAAGTGCTGGGATTACAGGCTTGAGCCACCGCGCCCGGCCTTTTTTTTTAATTTAAAGAGATGGGAGTCTCACTAGGTTGTCCAGACTGTCTTCAAACACCTGACCTCAAGTGATGCCCCTTCCTCAGCCTCTTGAGTAACTGGGATTACAGGCATGAACTACCATACCTGGCTATTTCCCCCCTTTTGATAGATGCATGAAGTAAGAAATCATTTACTTTTACCTTGTCTCCACTGTAAGAAGAAGACTATATGTCTTATATATAGAAGACTATATGTCTTATATAGTTAATACTTGGTTTCCTTTTGGGGGAGTAATAGGACCATAGAGGCTAAGGTAGACTGGCCTGTCCATAAGAAATACCCATTACTCAATTCCAGCCAATATTTGCCACAACGACAATTGAGCTAGAAGTTCAATTTTAGATTTTATGTGCTATCTTTTGACTTTTAAGTTTTGGTAAACTAATTATAAAAATGCATTTGTAGGCTGGGCGGAGTGGCTTATGCCTGTAATTCCAGCACTTTGGGAGGCTGAGGTGGGCAGATCACCTGAGGTCAGAAGTTGGAGACCAGCTTGGCCAACATGGCAAAACCCCGTATCTACTAAAAACACAAATATTAGTTGGGGGTGGTGGTGCATGGTAATTCCAGCTACTCGGGAGGCTGAGGCAGGAGAATCACTTGAAACCAGGAGGCAGAGGTTGCAGTAAGCGGAGATCGTACCCCTGCACTCCAGACTGGGTGACAGAGTGAGACTCTGTCTTGGGAGTGGGGGCGGGGAAGCATTTGTATGCATACAAACATACACAGACAGATGCGCACTGTCTCTCTCTCTCTCTCTCTGTCTCTCTCTCCCCCCAACTCTGTTGGGCTCAGAGACAGCCAGTCAGTATCTGGCCTCGTTAGTTGGGCTGGTCAGTCCACTAGTCCTGTAGTCCCAGCATTACACAGGCAGCGCGTGCGGAAGCGTGGGCCCACTTTTCTCTAGAACTTTTTGTTTAAAAAGCGAAAAACAAAAAAGCATGAGGGATACAAGAGCCTTTGCTGATTTTTTTCTGTGGGTTCATAAGTAGGCTTGCCCTTTCTGTGAGTGTGCCCGTGTGACGGACACCAGGAGGCACTTGGGTGGGGTCAGGGGAGCAAACAGTAGGATCACTGCCTCTGGGCAGAAGTTTATGACCGGGGACTCACCTCAGCTCACTCTGTCCCTCCCCCAGGATGTCCATGAGGAGCCCCATCTCTGCCCAGCTGGCCCTGGATGGCGTTGGCACCATGGTGAACTGCACCATCAAGTCAGAGGAGAAGAAAGAGCCTTGCCATGAGGCCCCCCAGGGCTCAGCCACTGCTGCTGAACCTCAGCCTGGAGACCCAGCCCGGGCCTCTCAGGATAGTGCTGACCCCCAAGCTCCAGCCCAGGTTTTCAGGGGCTCCTGGGTCAGTGTTCCCGCCCTGCCTCCGTCCTCACACCCATGCGCTGTACCTGGGCTCTCTGCTAGACTGGGCAGGCCCACTCCCCTAGATGGCAGCAGATACAGGCAGAAATGGTGATCATAGGGGTGAGATGCCGTGTAGGGAAGCAGGGAGGCACTGCCAAGTTCAGTCTGAGGCTGGAAGCAGGGTCACCTCTCAGAGCAGGATCTGGATTCATGCCTGCACTCACTCACTCACTCACTCACTCACTTGATAGTGACTGTTCACCTATGTGTGACCCAGTCCTTGTTTCTGAGGACTAGATGGGGAGATAGAACACACAGGCTAAAGTTTGTCTTAAAAGTTATCTACCAGCTTTTTCAGGTGATTTGGGAAAATCATCCTAATTACCCAAGCAAGAATTAGGTCACTGTTAAAGATGATACAGTTCTTCACCCTTAAAACAAGAGAATTGAGCTACATGATTAATAAGGATTCTTGCAGCTCCTACAAATTCTGATTTCGTATAGGAGATGTAAAAAGGTAACATATAATTAAAATCCAAATAAGTGAAAATGAGGAGAGTTATGGGCTCTAAGAAAGAATCTAGCCTGGAGGAGGGGGTTGGAGGGTGGGGGCACTGGTGATCAAGGAAGACTTCCTGGAGAAGTAGAGCCTCAAGCTAGGCCTTAAAGAATTCTTTTTAAAGAATGGGGAGGACTTTGATGAGAGGAGTGGGGCAGGCAGTGGGGAGTTTGAGTAACTTTTGCCAGCCCCTACCTGCTCCCCGTTGCAGCCCTGCTGGTGTAGTGGGTGTGTTCAAGGGAGTAATAATTAGTAGGTGACTTTTGGACCCTGATTGCAATGGCAAACCTCATTCACATGCATTAACTCCCTTGATCCCAGCAACAATCCTGTGACAGAGGAGGTATTAATATTTCCATTTTCAAAAGAGGGAAGTCAGGTTCAGAGCAGTTCAGGGACTTGTGTGGGATCAAGCATCATGTGAGTCACTGAGCCTAGACTGAAACCCAGGTCTTTTGCTTTGAAATCTTCTGTTCTTTTCCTGAACAAAGCTTGGGCAGGTAGAGGTCAAAGAGGCCTCCTGAGTGGAGAAGTAGGACCTGGATAGGGCTGGGATCCCTCAGGGTACACATCTTTGGGGTTCCCAGCCCTCCCTGCAGCCTGTCCCCTTCTCCTGGGGGTGATGGTGACAATTCAGTATGTCTTGCAGGACTGTAGCTCTCCAGAGGGTAATGGGTCCCCGGAACCCAAGAGACCAGGAGCGTCGGAGGCTGCCTCTGGAAGCCAGGAGAAGCTGGACTTCAACCGAAATTTGAAAGAAGGTAGGATGTCTGCCCTAGTTAGAAGCAGAGGCCTGAGGCAGGAAGGTGTTAAGACGGTTATTTCTCACCCCTTTGCTGTCTTCCAGTGGTGCCAGCCATCGAGAAGCTGTTGTCCAGTGACTGGAAGGAGAGGTTTCTAGGAAGGAACTCTATGGAAGCCAAAGATGTCAAAGGTAAAGGCCTGTCGGGGGTGGGGGAGATGTTTGAACCCCATCTCTCTTCTGGTCTGGCCATGCAGCCTGGTTCTGTAGGGCAGTTCTTGGTACCCTCATACCTATCCTGTGCCATCTGGCTCCTGCCTGGCCTTAGGGGTCATCACCATCCCTCACCTGGGGGCCCCAAGCATTAGGTCTCACTCATCCCATGCAGGAGAGGCCTGGTAAGAATCAAATCCCATGACTCTGAAGTTGGGCTCTCACCAGGCACCCTTGTGACTTCAGGCATGTCATTGCCACTTCCCAGTTCTAACCGCAACATGAGCAGAAAGTTCCCTTTCACTCTAATTAATTCTACGTCAGTTGGACCTCACTAAGTGAATGAGAAGTAGTGATTAATGGGCTGCTGCTTGGGTTCCTTAGAGTGATTTTTTGTTTTGTTTTTGCTTTTGTTTTTTTGGGCTTTTTTTGAAGATACGGTCTCCCTATGTTGCGCAGGCTGGAGTGCAGAGCCACAATCTTGACTCACTGCAGCCTCAACCTCCTGAGTGATCCTCCCATCTCAGACCCCTGAGTAGCTGGGAACACAGGCACCTGCCACCAAGCCAGGCTAATTTTTATATTTTTTTTTATGGAGATAATGTCTTACTATGTTGCCCAGGCTGGTCTCAGACCCCATGGGCTCCAGTCCTCCCACCTTGGCATCTCAAATTGCTGGAATTGCAGACATAGAGCCACCCACCGCACCCAGCCAGAATGATCATTTTTGCATTGTCATCGATCATACCCACAGAGGGAACTTTAAAACCATAGAGATGCTCAGGCTCCATCCCCACCTATTGAATGGGAACCCTGGGGCATGGTAGGGGCCTGGGCCTCTATACTTCTCAAAGGATCCCTGAGTTATTCCGATGTTTAAAAAAAAAGAAAAAAAAAGGTCTGTGGCCAGGCACTCAGGAATAAACTGCTGCATCAGACAGGAGCTAAACTGGAGGTCAGGGAAGCACTAACATTTATTGGTTGAGGACCACGTTCCAGATCCTGGACTAAGAGCTTTGCATATATTAGTGCTTCTTTTTTTTCTGGAGACAGCTCACTCTGTTGCCCAGGCTGGAATATAGTGGTGCGATCTTGGCTCACTGCAAACTTTGCCTCCTGGGTTCAAGCAATTCTCCTGCCTCAGTCTCCCGAGTAGTTGGGATTACAGGCATGTGCCACCACACCCGGCTAATTTTTGCATTTTTATAGAGATGGAGTTTTACCATGTTGTTCAGGCTGTTCTCGAACTCCTGACCTCAAGTGATCCACCTGCCTTGGCCTCCTAAAGTGCTGGGATTACAGGCGTGAGCCACCACGCCTGGCCTCTATTAGCTCATTTATCCCTCACAGTAACCCTCTGAAGTGACTATTATTATGCCCACTTAACAGATTCTAAAAACCCTGAAGTGCAGAGAAATTGGTAGCTTGCCTAACAGCTCACAGGCAGCACGGGTTGAAATGGGAGTTTGACCCCAGAGCTGTCTTGCTTCAAAGCCGGAGTGTGTCCCACTGGATCCCTCTGATGGGATGGTTGTCCACCCTGACCCTGTGTGGTGCTGAGCACTCAAGGACATTCAAGAGGCCCAGGGCTCTGGGGCTGAGATGTCCCACTGTCAGCATTTTCAGGGGACCTGGAATTCGTGGCTAATAGGGGAGAACTTCTAGGCTAGTAGTTGCCAGGTAGCAGCATGAAGAGCCCCCTTCAAGGCAAGCATCTTGTGTCATTATCTCTGTGGTCAGCCCTTAATGGTCCTGGGACATAGCAATTGCTCAATAAGTTTTTGATAGATGGGTAGATAGATGGATGGATGTATAGATGAACAAATAAAAAATCTCAATGGGGGCTGTTTCACTGTGGAGCAGGGACCCAAGAGAGCCTAGCAGAGAAGGAGCTCCAGCTTCTGGTCATGATCCACCAGCTGTCCACCCTGCGGGACCAGCTCCTGACAGCCCACTCGGAGCAGAAGAACATGGCTGCCATGCTGTTTGAGAAGCAGCAGCAGCAGATGGAGCTTGCCCGGCAGCAGCAGGAGCAGGTAGGTCCTGTTCGGTGGGTGTGGCTTTCTTTCCAGGAAAAGGAGTGTGTCAGGACCTAGAGAAGGGTGCCTTAGGGGCAGGCCTCACCAGTGCAAGCTGAGGCCTGGGGCCAGGGGCTGTAGGATTCCCACCTGGACTGATTCATGAGCCCTTGTGCGGGGTAGGGTAGGAGGGTTTGAAAGGGACTCTGCAGGAAGAGCAGCTTGCGGCTTCCTACCCAGCCTCCTGGTCCTGGAGGGAGGGATGAGCTTCCTACAAAAGGATAACCAATTCTGAGGGCTGACTTCTCTGTTCCCTCCTGCCACCCCACTCCGCGGTTTGCCCCACTGTAGAAAGCAGGATGTGGTTAGGGCTGGGCAGGCTCTGGGCACCAGGGCTAATGTCCGTGACCCCCTCTGCCTACTCTTTCCCTCTCCCAGATTGCAAAGCAGCAGCAGCAGCTGATTCAGCAGCAGCATAAGATCAACCTCCTTCAGCAGCAGATCCAGGTAACCAGAAGGGAGACCCAGAGAGGCACAGGAGGTGGTTAAGGGAGTTGACACCAACCTGGAGGGTGCTGGGGACAGGGGATGTGCACCGAGTTAAAGCACCAGAGCACAATCACTCAGGCCTGACCCGAGGAGGCTTATTTCTGTTCTAGCACCCCCCAACCTGTCTTCTGTCCCTGATTTAAGGGAGGAGCCTGGCATGTATTCCTCCCCAGCTGAGATCTGAGGGCAGGTAGACAGGGGCCCACAGAGGTGGCCTAGGGTCAGAGGGATCCTTTGGAAAACTGTCCCTGCTTTATCCCCTGTGCCTCTTGTCCATGGGTCCTTTCTCTGTGTCGTAGGCTGACCATAGTTGGGTAGCTCTTTGGGTCCCTGGGGACTCACACAGGGTTTCTTTGCCTTCAGCAGGTTAACATGCCTTATGTCATGATCCCAGCCTTCCCCCCAAGCCACCAACCTCTGCCTGTCACCCCCGACTCCCAGCTGGCCTTACCCATTCAGCCCATTCCCTGCAAACCAGGTGAGTGAGAGAAGGGAGGTTCCACCATGGCAGCCAACCTGTCCTGAGGTCAGGGAAAGCGCCCTGGAGCGAGTCTCATCCATTAATTTGCTATGTGAACTTTCTGGGCCTCAGTTTTGGATCTGTCTGGTGGAAGAATAATCCTCTTTTTCTGAATCTTGCTGAATTTCACTGAACTTCACTGGGAGAATGAAAAGAAATAGCACACTGAAAAACTATAAAACCCTTTCCAGATGTGAAATGATGTAGCAATCCAGGTCTAGTCTCCCCAGTTCGAGTACATTTACTGTGCCAGAATATTAATATCTGGAATATTGCCGGGTACGGTGGCTCACGCCTGTAATCCCAGCACTTTGGGAGGCCAAAGTGGGTGGATCACTTGAGGTCAGGAGTTTGGGGCCAGCCTGGCCAACATGGTGAAACCCCATCTTTACTAAAAATACAAAAATTAGCTGGGTGTGGTGGTGCATGCCTGTAGTCCCAGCTACTCAGAAGTCTGAGGCAGGAGAATCGCTTGAACCTGGGAGGCGGAGGTGGCAGTGAACTGAGATTGCACCACTGCACTCCAATCTGGGTGACAGAGCGAGACTCCATTTAAAAAAAAAAAAAAAAAAAATCTGGAATATTAACTGGGGTTTATAAATCTCCCAAATTCTTTTTTGTTTGTTTGTTTGTTTGTGTTTTGAGACAGAGCCTCACTTGTTCTGTCACCTGGGCTCTGGAGTGCAATGGTATAATCTCAGCCCACTGCTGCAACCTCCACCTCCCATGTTCAAGCAATTCTCCTGTGTCAGCCTCCCAAGTGGCTGGAATTACAGGTGCACACCACTATGCCTGGCTAATTTTTGTGTTTTTAGTAGGGACAAAGTTTCGCCATGTTGCCCAGGCTGGTCTCCTGACCTCAAGTGATCCTCCCGCCTCGGCCAACATCTCCCAAATTCTGACATCCATGATTCCTATCTTCACACTCTTGCCCCTGCCTACACTGTGTCACTCTGGCCTTCCACCCCATCACTGAAATTCAGCAGACTGGCCATGTGTCAGACAAGGGTGTGGGACCTGATGGTGCAGGGCAGTTGAGGACGGAGCATGGAGTCTGGGATTTATTTTCTAGGCTGTGGGTGCATGTGAACATTAGAGTAGTGAGTGTGTCATTCTGGCTTTGAGGGGTAGGGAGTGGAGGCCAGAAGCAGGACCTGCTGAGGTGATTCTAGCAATAGGGGATGATAACCTGAACTAGGGCAGTGACAGAGAGTTATGGGGACAGGGCAGAGATGCTGCCCATAATTACCCCAGGAGTGTGGACAGCTTTAAAGGCAACCTGTGCTAGTTCATTGTCCCTGTTCCACAGGTGAGAAAGAGACAGAAGAGGAAATTCCCTGAGGCCTGTAGGCTGTGGGCTTGGGTAGACTGCTCAGCCCCACCTGCTCTCCGCTCCTGCCTGGTTTTCGCCGGGCACTGTAGGGTGGTGTGAAGGGGAAACACAAAAGGACTGAGAAAGCCAGGCCCCATCTTCATCCATTCAGGGGCTGTAGAAAGACACCATGGACTGGGTGGCTCATAAACAACAGACGTTTATTCCTCACATACAGTTTTGGGGGCTGGGAATTTCAAGATCATGAAGCCAGCATATTCGGTGTCTGGTGAGGGCCGACTTTCTGGTTCACAGATGGCGTCTCTCACTGTGTTCTCAGGTGGTGAAAGGGGTAAACAGGCTCCCTCAGGCCTCCAGTCTCATTCCTGAGGGCTCTACCCTCATGACCCAGTCACCCCCCAAAGGTCCCACATCCTAATTCTATCACATTGGGAATTAGATTTCAACATAGAGGGGCACAAACATTCAGACCATAGCATTCTGCCCCAGACTCTCCCCAGGTCATTTTCTTTTTTTTTTTTTTTGAGACAGAGTCTCGGTCTGTCACCGGGCCTGGAGTGCAGTGGTCGGATCTCAGCTCACTGCAAGCTCCGCCTCCCGGGTTCCCGCCATTCTCCTGCCTCAGCGTCTGGAGTAGCTGGGACTACAGGCGCCTGCCACCTCGCCCGGCTAGTTTTTTTTTGTATTTTTTAGTAGAGATGGGGTTTCACCGTGTTAGCCAGGATGGTCTCGATCTTCTGACCTCGTGATCCACCCGTCTCGGCCTCCCAAAGTGCTGGGATTACAGGCTTGAGCCACCGCGCCTGGCCCATTTTCTTGTCATATGCAAAATACATTCATTCCATCCCAAAAGACACCCACATCTTAACTTGTTCCAGCATCAGTTCAAAAGTTTCAAGTCCAGAGCTTCATCTAATCTCATCACTAGGCCGGGCACAGTGACTCATGTCTGTAATCCCAGCACTTTGGGAGGCTGAGGCAGGAGGACTGCTTGATGCCAGGAGTTCAAGACCAGCCTGGGCAACAAAGTGAGACCCTGTCACTACGGAAAAAAAAAAATAGCCCAGCATGGTGGCCTGTGCCTGGGGTCCCAGCTACTTAGGAGGCTGAGGCAGGAGGATTGCATGAGCCCAGGAGGACAAGGCTGTAGTGAGCTATGTTTGCACCACTGTACACCCTCCTGGGAGACAGAGCGAGCCATACAGAGACAGAGTGAGGCCCTGTTGCATAACAGACAAAAATAATAATAAACCTCACCTAAATCAGTTATAGGTAAGACTCAAGGTATAATTCATTCTGAAGCAAATTCCCCTTGAGAACTGAGGAATGAATTTCTGAGGTCTGTAAGCTGTCTAGTTTATGGCACTTTGTTTCAACAGCCCGAGTGGACTAAGACAGGCCCAGTGTGGAAGTTTCCAGTTAGCTGGAGGAATGCGGAGTGGAGAAGGTTGAAGGTGGAGGACAGGGCAATTCCAAACCATTGCAACTCCCCATGAATGTGGAGGAGAGCCGTGGAAGCAAGGGGACATTGATCTGGTCAGGGATAGGGCCCTCAACTGCTTTCTGGGCAAGTGAGGCAGTAAATGAGGTGTGGGAGCCTGGGACTGGCACGGTTGTCTCCCTCTTTGTTTGCTCCAGAGACTAAGCAAGCAAGGTCCCTTGCAAAAGCTGACTGCAAACAGTGGCCCTCCCTAGCTCACAAACCTTACACGGTGCTCTGTACCCACAGCATGGGCTCCACACTCCTGACCTCGGCCTTCACAGGCCTCGGAGCCAACCTGGCCCTCATGGCCTGCCTCATTCCCCACAGCTCACCCTCACACACTCCACCACCCCATCTCCACCTGCCCGAATCCTGCCCATGCTGCAGGCACTAGCACACACCTCGGCTCCCACAGGGAGCCTGCTCTAGTTACCCCAGCTGGAGCAGAGTTCGTTGGTGCTCTGCCTGTGTGGCCCTCATCACCACCTGCCATGCACTTCGTGATTTCTACATGTGGCTTATCTCTCCATCTGGATGCTGGGCCTGGGAGTGCGATAGGGTAGGTAGGAGTGCCATGTTGAGGAGAAGGAAAGGCTGTGGAGTCTAGAGGTCCTGGGTTCAAATCCTGATGCTGCCATTTTGTAGCTCTGTGGACAACCCATTTTTCTTCTTCTTTTTATTTTTTTAGTTTTGAAAATTTTAAATTCTTTTTTTTTTTTTTTGAAATGGAGTCTTGCTCTGTCTTCCAGGCTGGAGTGCAGTTGTGCAGTCTCGGCTCACTGCAACCTCTGCCTCCTGGGTTCAAGTGATTCTCCTGCCTCAGCCTCCTGAATATCTGGGATCACAGGCACTTGCCACCATGCCCAGCTAATTTTCATATTTTTAGTAGGGATGGGGTTTTACCGTGTTGGTCATGCTGGTCAGGCTGGTCTTGAACTCCTGACCTTGTGATCCACTCACCTTGGCCTCCCAAAGTGCTGGGATTACAGGCATGAGCCACCACACCCGGCTTAAATTCTTAATAGATATGGGGGTCTTGCTATGTTGGCCAGATTGGTCTTGAATTCTTGGCCTCAAGCAGTCTTCCCACCTCAGCCTCCCAAAGTGCTAGGCACGAGCCACCACACCTGGCCCCATTTGACTTCAAAGGTTTTCATTTCTTTTTCTGTAAAATGGGATGATGATGTATTCAGCACCTGTTATATATCACATACCATGTATTATTGTGAGATGATATACATGAGACGTTCTACACAACAGGCAGCCGCTTTTGTGCCCTGTGCCCAGTAGGTACAAAATAAAGGTAGCTGTTGGATGAATAGATGGTGTACCCTCTCTCATTGTGCCATTGGATGGGACTCTAGAATCTGGGAAACTCTATTTAGAGTGAGTTGGGAAGGGCGGGAACCCGCTGAAGATACCAGTCAGTGTGTAGGGGCAGTGTGGGGTGAGGGGATAGGAGCCACCCAGCAGTGCTTTGGGGCTGGGGAGGGCAGTGGTTGGAACCAAGCTGGCCCAGCTCCGAGCTATTGCCCACCTTGTGGTGCTGGGACCTCGTCAAGCAGGGTGTCTGCTGTTCTGTGCTCATCCAGGACTTTTCTCCTTGCCGCCTTTTCCATAGTGGAGTATCCGCTGCAGCTGCTGCACAGCCCCCCTGCCCCAGTGGTGAAGAGGCCTGGGGCCATGGCCGCCCACCACCCCCTGCAGGTATTGCCCTTTACCCACTGGCCTGGGGCTCCCTCTCGAGCTTATGACGGCCGGCTGCCGTGTTAGGGGACTGCGGGGTGTGGACGGTGAGCCCTGGCATCCTGTGTTCTTGTTCACCTGCTCCTTTTGCGTCCGCTTTTCTGTCTGTCTCCTTGCGTGTTCTGGGTATGCTCACCTCCCGTCCTCTCTGTCCTGCTGTGGGAGTCTCCTTTGGTGTCTGTCATCCTCTGACCTGCCGGGTCTCCCTCAGGAGCCCTCCCAGCCCCTGAACCTCACAGCCAAGCCCAAGGCTCCTGAGCTGCCCAACACCTCCAGCTCCCCAAGCCTGAAGATGAGCAACTGTGCGCCCCGCCCCCCCAGCCATGGAGGCCCCACGCGGGACCTGCAGTCCAGCCCCCCGAGCCTGCCTCTGGGTAAGCCTCCAGCTGCCTGCACTTGTCTCTCAGCCCTCTTAGGGGGAGGGCCAGTGGCATGATGCGACCTTGAGCAGGTCCCTTCTCCTCCCTGGGTTCCAGATTTTATCAAACAAGGCGTTAGACTTGCTCTTAGCAGAAGATCCTCTTCCTCCTCTCCCTCATCATAATCTGTCTGGGTGTTCCAAGCATCAGGGATTCAGGCCAGAGTCGCACAGTTCCAGGGGCTACTATTCTCATTTCTAGTCTATTGACATGCACAACAAATAGCCAGTGTAAGTGGCATCCCCTTGAGGACGTGTAATGCAGCCGCCCTGCGGAAGGACAGGAGGGGACAGTAACTCAGGTGCCTCATGGGAGTGGCATGGCGGGAGGCTGATGGAATTTGGACTCACACTGGGCTGATGCCCTCAGCTTCCCTCGCTTCTCTTCCCTCTCTTCTGCCCTCTCCCACAGGCTTCCTTGGTGAAGGGGACGCTGTCACCAAAGCCATCCAGGATGCTCGGCAGCTGCTGCACAGCCACAGTGGGGCCTTGGAAGGCTCCCCCAACACCCCCTTCCGTAAGGTAAGGTCCCCCACTCCCCTGAACCTGGAGGCAGCAACAAATGGTGGCCAGGGGTGGAAGACAGTCTGAGGCCACCAAGAGAGGAGCAGGGAGAGGAGTGGGGTGATGCAGCGGAGGCTGATGTCAGGTTGCCCCTGTCAATCTAGGATCTCATCAGCCTGGACTCATCCCCAGCCAAGGAGCGACTGGAAGACAGCTGCGTGCACCCACTGGAGGAAGCCATGCTGAGCTGTGACATGGATGGTGAGGGCTCAGGTGCGGGGCTGATGGGCAGGAGGGCCCAACTCTGTATCCCGCCAGGGCAGGCTGTGTCTGCCTCTGATCTCTTCCCTGCCTTGGTCTGTTGGATCCTTTCCAGGTGTGCCTCTGCTGTCCCATTATGTGTCTGTTGGCTCTGTCTCTGAGTCCGCTTTCCTAAGTTTTGTGGCTGCTGAGTTTCTGCTCTCTCTTGAGGCCATACCGCTGTGATTTTCTTGTGTGTCTGTCTCTCTGGTTCCCTGGCTGGGCCTCTGCTGATAACTTGCTGTTTCTTCTGCCCCATCTGCTCCTGCCTTGCTCCTCCTTGGCTGACTGCTGTGGGAGCCTCCTCAGTGCCTCCTGCTGGTCATGTAGGGGACGTCTGTCTGCTGACCCTGGGGCACTCTTGGGACCCCAGACAGGCTGCCTGACTGACTTCACTCCTGTCTCCCAGGCTCCCGCCACTTCCCCGAGTCCCGAAACAGCAGCCACATCAAGAGGCCCATGAACGCCTTCATGGTGTGGGCCAAGGACGAGCGGAGGAAGATCCTGCAAGCCTTCCCGGACATGCACAACTCCAGCATCAGCAAGATCCTTGGTAAGGGCCAGTGGCTGGGGCCGTGGTTCAGTATGACCTGGTTGCAGGAGCCAGCTGGGTCTATTCAGGGCGTACCTGGTGATGTTCCAAACTGTGTTGGACTCCAGGAGAATCTGATGATAGGGGTGCAGGAGTTGCTGGGGATGTGAGGGCAGCTGGGTCCGAAGGGTCTTACATACCACTGAAGTGTTTGGTAGCATCTGTCCTCAAGAACTCAAGGAGTGTGTGTGTGTTTACGTTCTTTAGTTCTCGTGATCTAAATGTCCAGACCCTTGCTCTGGCAGAAAACAGGAGAGACTAGTGTTCCTGGGCTGTCACTAGAAAGATTTTTTTTAGTTACATGTCTTTACTGGTTGGCCACAGAGGGACGTCGGGCAGGGCAGATGGGGCTCGAGGGGGCAGTTGTTTTTAAGACTGAGGCTCCTGTGGTGTCAGCACAGGGCAGGACTCTTGTCGACTGAGACATCAGGTATTTTGCCCTGAGCAGGGAGCCTGTCTGCGTTGTTGAAGGCCTGAGGTGGCTGTTCTTTTGTTTATGAAAATCAGGCAGACCAGAGGCTCAAGGAAGTTGCTGCATTTTAGGAACATGGGTGGGTACTGAGTCTTAAGCTGGCAGTTGGATACCCCTATACAGGCTAACTTCATTCATGCATTTGCCCAACATCCAAGGAGCACCCATATCAGGCCAGGCCCTTGCTAAGTGCTTGCACATATATTATCTTGTGGACCAAGATCTTCTCAGGTCCTGCATGGGGCTTGGGGTGGTCAGCAGAGCTCAGCACTGACTGCCTGCCCCTGTGGGGTTGGGTCAGGATCTCGCTGGAAGTCCATGACCAACCAGGAGAAGCAGCCCTACTATGAGGAACAGGCGCGGCTGAGCCGGCAGCACCTGGAGAAGTATCCTGACTACAAGTACAAGCCACGGCCCAAGCGCACCTGCATCGTGGAGGGCAAGCGGCTGCGTGTGGGCGAGTACAAGGCCCTGATGAGGACCCGGCGTCAGGATGCCCGCCAGAGCTACGTGATTCCGTGAGCAGGCCCCTGCCACGGCAGCCAGGAGACTGTGTGTGCATGTGTAGCTCTCATGAGTGGCTGGGTGTCAGTGTGTGGCCTGCCTTTGTGTGTGACCCCAGGGGTGCTGTGTGGATGCCTATGTGTGCGTGTTATCTGTGTGTAGTTGAGCCTGCACGTGTGACTCGACTGTGTATGGCTATGTATGTGACTATGGTGAGTACTCAGTGGCTGAGGATATAGGAGTGTGACTGGAGGACTGGCCACATGGACCTGGAGAAAGTGCCTGTAGATCCCACTGCCAGTGAACTCAATAGAAATTCAAAGGTGCTAGAAATCAAAGTATTCATCACACAGAAAGGTTCCTGACTTGACTAAAGCAAGCACCCTAGTCTATTCCTTTAAACAGGACATCTCCCAGGGCATTTAAAATATACAATTTCTACCTGGTGTGGTGACACACACCTGTAATGCCAGCAGTTTGGTTGGCTGAGGCAGGAGGATCCCTTGAGCTCAGGAGTTTGGGACCAGCCTGGGCAACATAGTGAAACCTATGTTTAAATAACTTTAAATCTTTAAATAAAATTAGCCTGGTGTGGTGGGTGCACACCTGTAGTCCCAGCTACTCGGGAGGCTGAGGCAGGAGGATCACTTGAGCCTGAGAGGCTGACACTGCAGTCAGCTGTGATTGCACCACTGTTCTCCAGCATGGGTGACAGAGCATGACCCTGTCTCTAAATACAAGTAAAGAAAACATAAAATACACAGTTTCTAAAAACTGGATTCGAACATGATCCTCCAAGAATATTGTCTGTTGAACACATCTATGGCCCTGGGTCTGCAGGTCATCTGCAGGGTTGTAGGTTCAGTGAATTTGGCCATCAGAAAGCAGGCTGGGGGCAGGGTATATAAGTCACAGTCAAGAGTGTGTGGAGTGGGAGTGCACGCTTTGAGGCGGCTTGGAGGGGAGATGGGTTTGGGGTTGAATCAAGTGTGCATCCGTCACCGTGCCCCTTCTCTGCCCCGCAGCCCACAGGCTGGCCAGGTGCAGATGAGCTCCTCGGATGTCCTGTACCCTCGGGCGGCAGGCATGCCGCTGGCACAGCCGCTGGTGGAGCACTATGTCCCTCGTAGCCTGGACCCCAACATGCCTGTGATCGTCAACACCTGCAGCCTCCGAGAGGAGGGCGAGGGCGCAGATGACAGGCACTCGGTGGCTGATGGCGAGATGTACCGGTACAGCGAGGACGAGGACTCGGAGGGCGAAGAGAAAAGCGATGGGGAGTTGGTGGTGCTCACAGACTGATCCCGGCTGGGTGGGCCCGGCCCCTTCTCCTCTGGGGAAGACCTCGTCCCAACCCGATGGGCACAGCCAGCCAACCTAAGACTATGTTGGTACTTGGACTTGTTCGTGCCCCAGAGATGGGCAAAGCTGTGCACTTGTAGATACATTCATGAGGGGAGAGGCGCCCTCCCTCCCTGAGGAGCTGTTGGCCTGGGTGGGCAGGAACTGCAATATGGCCATGGGCTGAGCTGGCTGAGCACCTCAGCCTTTAGGGCTCATGGCCAGGGGACACTGTGTGACTCTCCTCTCTTGCAGGTCTATTCACCTGGGGTATGGCAGCTACCGACCTGTCTCCCTGGGGTCACATGCTTTGTTTCCATTCTTGTCCTGGCTGGACCAGCCACTGTGGGACCAACACCCCCCCCCCCCCCTCCCCCAGACTGCTTGTCTATCACCAGGATCGCTTTGCACTTTGTGCGAAAGGGTCTGGCTGTCCCTTGCTGTTTTCATCTCTGCCAAGCCCATTGCGCCTCTGGCTGCTGTGTGTGTGCGCGTGCACGTGTGTGTGTTTCATCTGTTCGTTCATTGCACAAGATATTTATTGAGTGCCCACTACGTGCCAGGCACTGTTGCTGAGTTCCTGTGGGTGTGTCTCTCGATGCCACTCCTGCTTCTCTGGGAGCCTCTTTCTGTGCTTCTCTTTGTCCCCAAATTGCTACCTCTTTGTCAGTCTGGGTGTCTCAGGTTCTGTGTGTCCTTGTGTGCATTTCTGTCTCTCTCTGTCCTTGTCTCTCTGCAAGGCCCTTTATTTCTCTCTTTCTTGGTGTCTGTCCCTTTGCCCTCTGGATTCTCTGGGTCTGTGTAGGCCCCTGGTCTGCCCTGGGCTCATCAGCCTTCCTGACCTCCTCCTGCCCTCCCCTTCACTCCCTCCCTGGCTCTGCCAGTCGGTTCCCACGGAGCCATTTTTAGCTCTGATCAGCATGGGAATGTGCCTCGGCCTCCAAGGGGCTTTGTCCTGGTGCCCCCGCCCCTGGTCCCAACCTGATCCCACAAGGGAGTCGGGAAAGGAGGATTGATGGTGCTCCCCTTCCTGCCAGCGTCAGAGGCCCTGGAGAGGGGCTCTCCATGGCAGCTGGTCTTTATTCCTCCCTCATGAGCACAGGGTGGGGGGCTCCCCATTCTTGGAAGAGGTTGAGAAGACTCCTGGGCTTCAGCCTCTCCCACCCAGCCCTGCTCCTCACCTGCCTGCCTTCCCCTCCCCCATTCTATACTGGGGACTGGATCTCAGCCTCTGATCAGTTTCACAAAGTTTGTTCCCTAAGGAAATCAAATCCCATTGTCACCTAACTCTAAAGATCTAAACAGCCCACGGATCAGTATGGGAACCCCAAATCCCACAGGGCCAGATGTGGAGTCTGTGTCTGTCCCCATCTTCTCTCCATCTTCAAAGCCTCCACTTCTCTCCAGGCTGTTTCTTTTTTTATGACTGTAAACATAGATAGTGCTTTATTTTGTTAATAATAAGATAATGATGAGTAACTTAACCAGCACATTTCTCCTGTTTACACTCGGGGGATTTTTTTGTTTTCTGATGACATAATAAAGACAGATCATTTCAGAATCTGGCCCTTGTGCAGGGGAGGAGGGAGGTTGGCCTAAGTCCAGAATTCCTAAATATGCCACCAGCCTGGGCACCACTGTCCCCTGGTGGCAGCCTGCAAGAGCTTCAAGCCTGGGGCTTCGTAGGAATCGGCTTCATGCAAGGGAATCCCAGGCCAGGTCTGTGAGTGACACACGCCATCCACAGAACCCACACTGAATGCCCCTACCTTGAGGAGGTGAGGCTACCCGGATCCTAAGAAGGCAATAGTAAGAGCACTGTAATAGGAGTCAGGAAGCTCAGGGTCTCCCTAGAACTGGCCACATGGCTGGGGTTGGGGAGTGGGAGCCAGGTCTCTCCTTTGGGGCCTCATTGTCCTCATCTGACAACAAGATTAAACCTTATACTGGTTCTTATTCAGAGAAGGAGCCCTTTGAGACTCTAATGAAAGCTGTGGAACCTTTTCTCAGAAAAGGGCTCACAAATGTTTACCCTGAAGCCCAGCTGAGGCCCCCATGATGCTAATTAATGAAGCAGGGTCTCTACTGATAATGCTTCAGGCTCTCCACGACACATGCTTTGAGTGAACACTTCAGACCTAGTTATTACATTAGGAGAAGTAATAGGCCAGCAAGGGCCGGATTACAGACTGAAATGCCTCAAAAATGCATATTAACCAGGCTTTAGAGAGACAAATCTTGTGGTGAAAAATGAATCCCATCAGTATAGAGTGGGGACAGCAAAACCGAATGGCAGTTCTTGTGGAAGAGTTGGACTTGGGCTAGATTAATAGAGGTTTGTGTTCACAACAAGGGAGGTGATGTTCCAGTGTACCCCACACAGACCTAGTCCCAGGGGCAGCATGCCCTACCTCGCCCCCTCACTAGGGAAGTCCGTCCTCAAGTGGAGGGGCCCCAAAGCAGGCACCCCACATGGAGGAGCACAGGAGGGATCCTGGTGGACATTGTCCTTAGAGAAGTAGAAGGGTCAGGCATGTTTCCTCTAGAAAACAAGACAGAGTTGGACAGAAAAGGACAGGATTGCTTTCTCCAAAGCTGCCAGGTGGGCAAAGTGTAGTATTCCACAAAGCTCATGAGGCAGAACTTCAGCTCTTGGATGAGGTTCAAGGCTGTCTTGACATAAAGAACACCTTTTCCACAAATAAGAGTGAACTTGCCAACTCGGGAAGTCCTCAAACTCTTGAGTACTGGTGGAGGGATTTCTAGATTGGAGAGGGTAGTGGTGAGAGAGGGCAGGTGTGGTTGATTCTAGGACTACAAAGTTGGGAGGGTGTGGAATGGAGACTGCCCAATAATTAAGCCCCCAGCCATTTGGTGTGGGGAGCATCCTGGATGCTGGCTGGCTGTTTTTTCCCCAGCCCAGGTTCTCAGAGCCTCCTCTCCTTTGCCCTCCTCACGCCATATCTGGAAAAGATGCAGGCAGATGTGGGAGGAGGAGCTGGCGGTGGCGCCTGCCCCCTGGTGGTCACGATGGAGAGCTGCTCATTGCACCTCCCACTGTCCATCCCCTTCCCCCTCCGACCTCGGCCCTCGGCCTTCTCCACTTTTCCAAACCAGGTCCTGCCAGTCTCAAGACTCTCCTAACCTGGCTCATTCCCACCTGTCGGTCCTGAGTTCCTCTTCCATTCTCCAAGTGCTCTTGTCTTGCCTGCCTTATTCCATCTGCTGAGACACAGTAGGGGGCCATGGAGCCCCACCCCCTGTCCCATGAGAGGCAGGATGGGGCCAGGTGGTTGCAGAGGCCAGGAGCAGAGTGGCGTGGTCATTACCAGGAAAGCTGGGCCACAAGTTCGTCCCTTCCATGCATCTCCGGCAGAGACCGTGAGGCAGAGCCCGTTGGGAAAATGGATATTCCCGGGTGTCCTTTAACTAGAGCTCTTTGCTAAGAGTCTTAGAAGGGGCCCGAGGGGGTGGAGCCCAGATCACACTTGGGAGGCTCCCAGACCCGGAGTTCAGCCAGGAGGGCAGGAGTGCTGGTTAGCCTGGGGTGGCAGTGAAAGGAGCGAAGGAGGAACTCCCAGTCTTTGGGGGACAGGATTTTGTTCCCTGCCACCACACCAGCTCACTCCACTGGAGGACTGGGGGAATGAGAATACTTTCTTAGAGGCAGCAGTGGGATGATGGCTGCTGTTAATTCCTTCCCATGCAGAAGGTGGCCAGGGCCTTAGGGGCACAGGATAATACCTGGGGGGGGTCTGTCCCAGCCATTCCCTACTTACCACTGCAACACTTGTCTCCAGCTCAACAGCATCAAGGCCCAGGAGGCTGGAAACAAAGCTGGCTTCACAGTGTTAATTCTGCCCTCAATTCCAGAGGTGGCTCGGAGAGGAACCAGTAGCGGGGACACTGCTGTTTAGTCCAGACAGGACGTGGCTGTGACCACCTGACCCCACGGGTGACCCCCAGGGGGCCCCTACTTGACCAGCCCTGGCATCATCCCTATGTCTGGGCACCTCTTTCGCCCATGTCCCCCCACTGGTAACCCCCAAGGCTGCTGCCCATAGAAGGCCTGGCTATGCTAGATCACCATGACCTTGAAGGTGCCAGCTCCAGTGGTTGCCATGGCACCAGGGTGCTTTTTGCAGGCAAAAGCCAAACAACCAGAGTCCACCTGGCAGGCTGCTGCTGCTGTTGCCTCTGCTGCCCCTAAGGGCACTGGGCACTTACTGGCAGGGGGCAGTCCTGGAGCAGCTGCTACCTGGTGCACAGCCTGGGAAGCACAGCCGGAGTGACTGGGCTGCTAAGAGAGGTGCCTCCTTCTCATCTTTGAGTTTTGCTCTTCCTTCCCTCTGGCCTTCTGAGAAAGTGACGGATTGGTTCCAGAAATCACTCCTGCCTGTTCTCAGGCAGAGCAGCCCCTTCCCCACCCCACCGACAGCTGGGAGCCAGAGATGACTGAGAAAGATGTCCTGAGCACTTCTATTTAGGATGTCACTGGTTCATCTCCTGAGTCAGCCAAAGTCCTCGTAATCCACAGCCTAGTTCCCTCTAAGCAGCGCTTTACCAGGTTTGACTGGTAAGTTCTACCAAGAGAGTCAAAGGCAGAGAAGCTGAGTGAGAGAAATAGGGTCCCTGCCCAGAGCCTTCAGAGCTAGGTGCACAGGAGGATGTGTGCAGGTGGCTACCTTGACTTCAGCATGAAGTCCAGGTGGACATCAGGAGGGGTTACAGCACCCCTCAGCCCCCACGCCGGGGTCAGTTCCTCACCATTGTCACTCAGACACAGCAGTCCGGAAATGAGCATTTTAATGCAGAAAACCATGATAATTTACCAATGAATCACTTTCTGGGCCAGAGCCAGGAAGGCCCCACGAGCTGTGAGGGCAGAAAGGAGGTGGAGGCTGTTGAGTGTCCGGGCAACCAGCTGAGTCAGCACCTTTCTGATGGGATTCTGCCCAGGCTCTCCCACGCTGGACCCTGGGGGGCCTTGGCCCCCACCCCATCCTCTTGGCTCCCACTAGGCATTCCCAGATAGGAAGACCTTGGGTCAGCTTCAGGACATAAAGTAGAGCTGGAGAGACATCCCTGGAAGGAGGGCCTGAGGGCCAGGGAGGGAACAAGGCAGGAGACTGCTGGTTCTGGTTTTGGCCACCTCACCCTTGGCCACGTCCCCTCTGACCAAGCCACAGCACGAAGCAGAGCCAGACTCTGGAAGTCCAGGGCCTCACCACTCCCTCTCCTGTCCCCTCAGCAGGGGGACAAAACAGAAGCACAGGAGAGCACGTTGGGGAGCATGTTTCCTCGGGGTGAGGTTTGATTGGATCTGGTTTGGAGAAGGTGAGGGGTCTCAGATGAGATGGTTGCTGGGGAAGATGTCATGCTCAATTCTTGGCCCCCACCCGTCACCAAAGTATGTACATCCATGTGTCAGAGTTGGTGTGATGCTGGTTTGGAGCTCAGCACCTCCCACGTGGGGCATGCAGGGGGAGACGGACTGGAGGCTCAGGGCACTGGAGGTAGAAAGGAGCCCTCCCCGCCTCCTTCCCCAGGCCAGGAAGGGGTAAACACACATATAAGGCAGCCCCAATTCCAGCAGGGCCTGAGGCTGGGAATGATGTGTTTCCCAGGGGTGGTTATGGTCCAGGACCTGGCTGCAGGCACTTCCTCCCAAGCCTGGTGGGGTGAAGGGGACCCCCAGAAGGGTCCTATCAGCCCCCTCCAGACAGGAGAATGAGGTCTTCAGTGGCAACCACTGGGGGCTGGTGGCAGGGACAGAGCCTTCTCCCTGGACACCCACCTGTCCCCTCTCCCACCGTGTCCAAGGGTGTGGACCCCAGAGTGCAGAATTGAGCTCTGGAGAACAGGTCTGGCCAGACAGATGGGTAGGGGAGGGATGGGGTGGCTGGTCACTTTGGCATCTCCAAGGCTGACACTTGAGGCTTCACCTTGAAGTACTGGTTGAATCGGATCACTGCGTACCTAGGGGAAGACAGAAGGAAGCTGGGTGTGAGGAAGAAAGCCAGGTGGGCCTTGCTGGGGGTGCTCACATCATAAGGAAAGTTTCTCAGTGGCTCTAGGCCTATCTAAGTCTGAGCAGATCAACCCCAACCCAGACTGATTAGTATTATTATTTCTTTTGCTTCTTTTTAAAATTTTTAATATTTATTTATTTTGAGACAGGGTCTGGCTCTGTCACCCAGGCTGGAGTGCAATGGCACGATCTTGGCTCACTGCAACCTCTGCCTCCCGGGCTCTGATGATCCTTCCACTTAGCCTCCAGAATAACTGGGATTACAGGTGCACGCCACCACATGTGGCTAATTTTTGTATTTTTTGTAGAGATGGGGTTTCACCATGTTGCCCAGGCTAATCTCGAACTCCTGAGCTCAAGCAATCCGCCCGCCATGGCCTCCCAAAGTACTGGGAATACAGGCATGAGCCACTGCACCCAGCCTTTTTTTTTTTTTTTTCTTATTGCAACTACATTTTTTTTTTTTTTCTTTTTAGATCAGACTAGAGAAACCCTTCCACAAACATGCTTGTTTGAAGTTTTGGTTTTTCAGTTATTATATACATATTGCTGTGCAAATGAGTATCTACAACTTTTTCCTTTTGGACAACCCAAACCAGACCTATTAAGCAATACTCCCCATTGCTCCCTCTCCCCACCCCCTGGCAACAATTCTGGTTTCTATGGATTTGACTATTTCAGTTATCTCTTATAGAACCATATTTGTCTTTTCATGACTGGCTTATTTAGCATAATGTCCTCAAGATTCATCCATGTTGTAGCAAGTAACAGGATTTCCTTCGTTTTTACGGCTGAGTGATATTCTATTGTATGTATAGATCGTATTTTATTCATTCATTCATCTGTTGGCAGACATCCGGGTTGCTTCCATCTCTTGGCTACTGTGCCAAGAATAATGTTGCTGTGAACACAGGTATATAAATATTTCTCTGAGAGTTTGCTTTCAATTATTTTGGCTACCCACCCAGAAATGAGATTGCTGGATCATACGGTTGTTATATTTTTATTTTTTGAGGAACCACCCTACTGTTTTCCATAGTAGCTCACCATTTTACATTTCCACCAATGGTGCAGAAAGGTTTCAATTCCTGCACATCCTTACCAACAATTATTATTTTCTGTTTTTTAATAGCAGCCATCCTAATGGGTGTGAGGCGACATCTCACCATGCTTTTCATTTGCATTTCTCTAATAGTTGTGAACACTTTGAAACCAGGCTAGTGATTCCCTTTCGGCTGAAGGTGGGTGAGAAGGAGAAGGGCAAGGCCCTGGACCAGAATGGAGAAATGATTCCTGGCCCTTAGGGACATAGAAACCTCATAGGACAGGGACTCCCTGAATCATCAATACACAAGCAGCAGCTAGCTACGGTCCCTATATATCACCAGGAGCCACTGAAGGAGTAGCTGGGTCTGTCGCCCAACCAGAAGGCAGCATGGCAAACACTTAACCACTGCATGGCTTCAGCAAGTCACTTCTGCGCTCTGGACCTCTGTCCTCTCTGCTGTTCAAACGAGGTAGGAACTGCGATTGTTCAGACTGATTTTCAACGATTGCATCCACCACCAGGCTCTGTGGATAGGTGCGCTGACAGCGGGGCAGGGAGTGGAGTAGGCAGTAGGATTTGGTGGGGACTAGCAGACCAGACCTCCTGCGAGGAACAGGGAGGATGTGACACTTCTCTTTTCAGAGTGGCACTTTCCTGGCATCCCCTGGGGATAGCGGCCCCACTGGAGATGAGCTAGAACAGGGGCGAGTCAGCAGAGCAAGGGAGCGGACTCTGGGCATTCTGCCTGGGCTGTCCTTTGCCCACACCCTGGGCTCAACCAAGGCTCTCCCTTTTCTCCACGTCCCCCCCATCACCTCCGCACTCACCTGAGGAAATCAAAGTGGATGGTGGAGTACTGGTTCTGGATGAGGGCCCAGAGAGCCCAGAAGAAGTGAGACGCCTGGAAACAGACCAGAGAGGGTCAGCCTGGCAATCTCCCCATGCCTGTTTCCGACTCTACAGTGCTGGAGGGATGCAGTCATTGTGGAAGACACACAGCTAGGACCCTGGAAGAGATGTGGTGGGGTCTCCCTAGCACAAGCTGGGGAAATTCTGGAGGCCAAGTCACTGCACAGCATTGGGAGCCTCCACTCCTTCTAGAGAAAGGAGGGCAGAGCCAGTTCTACCAAGGCCCGAATGTTTACCAACCCTAAGGCAGGTAGTCAGTAGTGAGGAATTCTGGGGGGTTCCCACAACCTAAGCAGGACCCACACTCCACCTCTGGTCTCTTCCCTACCCAGGGAGATCTCTTGGAGTCTTCAAGGCCAAGGTATCCAGGCCAAGATGAACCCCTAAGCCAGAGCTTAGGCCTAATGGCTAGTGGGGGCTGGTGCCCTTCAGGAAGGTGCAGGGAAGGAAGAGTGATGGGCAGCAGTGCCCTGGCCACATGTCTGCTGGAAGATCCCTACACTAACCTCCTCCACTCCTTTTCCTCTCTTCCACTGGGAGGCTGGTTGGGTTGGAAAATGAACCTAGATATGGAAACAAGAATCCCCCAAGTCTGGGCATTTGCTAAGCATCAGACTGTGCTTTCCTTGTGGCTAGAGGTACCCACCAGGCCCAGGTCACCTCAGGCTCAAGAAGCCAGGGATTGGGTGGGAGGAGGGTGAGGATCGAAAAACTACCTGTCACACTATGCTTATTACCTGGGTGATGAAACAATCTGTACACCAAACCCCGGTGACAGGCAGGTTACCTATATAGCAAACCTGCATGTGTACCTCTGAATCTAAAACAAAATAAAGCCAGGGAGCTGTGGTTCCTGTCTACCCCTGAACAAACACTAGTGATGCCATCGCTTTCCCATGTGCGTCCCCCAACCCTTGTGGCTCTCCCATCCCATTCCCACCCCATCCCAGAGTCTTCCTCACTCAGGGGTTGGCTACAAAGTACCTCCCTCCACTTTATTTCCTTTCCATTCTGTAAAAGGGGCATAGATAAGCTAGCACGTATGAATGATCACTAAAAAACTTAGCAAGAGGAAGGCTTGTTCTTAAGGTCTTAAAGTCTAAAGACTGAGGAGGAAGAACCTAATGTAAACTCAGTGAGGAAAACAGAATAGGGATTCTGAAATTACAGAAAAGTAAAGATTGTATTTAGCTCTCTTCTGTACTGTGAAATTTAAGGCAGCTGCCTTGTCTTCTTATGCACAGCTGACATTAATGAGACTAGTTAGGAATCCCTGGGCACACACCAGTGGAGACTTGGCATGAACCAGGCACCTTGGATAAGGGGCATTCAAAATTGAGAACTGACAGCACAGTCATTTGAATAGGAAGAGCCTGTCAGGAAAAGTTTGCTTAGAGTTCTGAGTCAGTGGAGGTAGTTACAAAGAAGGATTAGAGCTTGACATTCTGTATCTTCTCTAAAGGTTATGGTAGCTCACGCCTATAACCTTAGCTACTCAGGAGGCTGAGGTGGGAGGATCATTTGAGGCCAGGAATTAGAGACCAGCCTGGGCAACATAGCAATACCCTATCTCTACAATAAGTTCAAAGAAATTAGCCAGGCGTGGTGGCACACACCTGTAATCCTAGCTACTCAGGAGGCTGAGGTGGGAGGATCGCTTGAGCCTGGGAGTTTAAGGCAGCAGTGAGCTACGATTGTGTCACTGTGCTCCAGCCTGGATGACAGAGTGGGACCCTATCTCAAATATATGTATATATATGTGTATATATATATTATATATTATATATATGTATGTATGTATGCCGGGCGCAGTGGTTCACTCCTATAATCCCAACACTTTGGGAGGTGGAGGTGGGCTAATCACCTGAGGTCAGGAGTTCAAGACCAGCCTGGCCAACATTGTGAAACCCTGTCTCTACTAAAAATACAAAAAAACTAGCTGGGTGTGGTGGTACATGCCTGTAATCCCAGTTACTTGGGAGGCTGAGGGCAGGAGAATGGCTTGAACCTGAGAGGCAGAGGTTGCAGTGAGCCGAGATAGCGCCATTGCTCTCCAGCCTGGTCAACAAGAGTGAGACTCTGCCTCAAAAAAAAAAAGAGTATATATATGGATGAATTTAACTGCAACATGAAGGGCTGAGGTTAGACAGTAGAAAGAACTACTTATTCAAACAAGGGAATTGCTAATATAGGAAGCTAGGATATTTCTTGGAAGTATTTCTCTAGAAAGGAGAGAGCCTAGACTTGGTGGGGCTTGGGGAGCAGGGAACAGGGCATCAAGTATTGAGGGCTGCCTAAGACAGCTCTTACCAGGCTTCACCTCTAGGGTGGGGTCAGGAGCTGGGGATGGGTGTCCCCAGGCTCTCACCTGACCCTGGGCTCTGGGTAGGAGGCTAGTTGGGTCACCAGTCCCTCCTGCTGACTCCTTTCCTGTGCCAGCCCTAGTCACGAGGCACTCACCAGGGCAAACTTGTTGACTTGCACGTAGAGCCGTTCCACCTCCCTGGGGGTCACGGCCATCCCCTTTTGTGCCTGCAGGTAGTAGTGCAGCCACTGCAGCTGGGTCTCCCGCGCCGGGTACAGGCAGTAATCCACCTCATTCACGCCTGATGGGGAGGCAGGCCAGACACAAGTTGCTTGGAGATGAGCCCACCTAGGGTCTCCTCAAGCTCAGTAGGTGTTCCCTTCTCCCCTCAAACTCCCATCTCCTTTGACCTGTGGGGCTGTGCCTAAAGAGGCGGCCCTGAGAAGGCAGCTTCTTTGAGTATGAAACTTAGCTAGTGTGGGGTCTACCCCATCCCAGCTAGGAGCACTGCTTCTGTGGGATTGAGAAAAGCAGAGAGAGAGAGGCAGACAGGTTAAGGGGCAAGACACAGTCCTGGGAGTGACGGGAACCCCTCAAGACAGCACCACTGTCTCTCCCAACCCCTGCACAAAAATGACCAATGTGCAGGAGGCCCTCAGTTAAAAGCACTGGATCAGCATTACTAGCCCTAGGTCTTATGCTAACCTTGTTAGCCTTAGGGGAACCCTTTCCTATCACTGGCCGAAATTTCTTCATTTATCAAATGAAGGGACTTCATGTAGGGATATCAAACATGGCTTCCTGGTGTTAAGAGGCTATTTAAAAACATCACCTGGAGAGCACCCCCACCCCAGTCCAGTTCCCTAGATGGCTCTGATGTGTAGCCAGGCTGGGAACCCATGGATCGGATGGCTCTGGTTCCTTCCAGCCCCGCCATAGCCCTCCAGCTGCCAGCCCAGTACCACCAGCTCATCCCGGGCATGGTGGGAGAAACCACAGCTTCAAAGCTGGTACACAAAGAAGTGGTTTAAGACAGGAGGACCAGGACTGGGCCACCTTCTCCAGGGTTCCCTCCTTCCTCTTCTTCTTGTCCTTCTCAAGCTTTCTTTATATCCATGGAGAAACATATGCAGTCTCCTGAGGCTCCAGGAGTGTGGCTAGAAAAGAATCTCCTGGAACAAATGTAGAAACGGAGGCCCAGAGAGGAGAAGAAATGCACCCAAGGTCACATAGTGGTTAGAGGCAGAGTCAGGGCTGGAACTCTGATCTCCCAATGACCAGAACTGTGTCTTCCTCACTCCTGCGCACCCATGAGGCCCCTCTCCCCAGGTCGGGATCTCCCCAGCTCTCTCCCTTCCCCCAGGCTAGGTTCTTCCTCCTCCATTCTCAACTTGGGAGCAGGCTGCAATCTACCCCTTTGGAGAAATTCCAGTTGGACTTTGCTCTGTGCCGTGGGCGAGGAGGACTTAAAATGCTTAAGAATTATCCCTTGTGGAAAGGCCAGTGAGCCTGGCAGCCAAGAATTCCCAGACCCAGGGCCCTGCCAGTGCCAGCCTCTGCTCCATGCCACACCCCGAGGCTCAGCTGCTCTGCCCAGCTGAGGCTCCATCACTACGGGGGTTCCCAGGTGTACTCTCAGGTACAATCATTGCTCGACAGATTGATCACCTGGGGTTCCAGAAGGAACACAATTGGCCTGATGGGGCTGGAGAGTGGCTCTCCAGTTCGCCTGGGCATGCCTCCCGTATCCTGAGCCACAGGGCCTTGCCCCATCATGGGAACACCTCACCGTGCTAGTCTGGGGACAGCTCTCCAGCCCCAGTGTCCAGCTCTGTCCCATGTGAGTTGCCTCCTCGGTCCCATCTAATTAACCCTCAAGCTGGAAAAACCTGCCCTGCTTCCTCTACACAGATGGTTCCATTGTGTATACTATGCCTTTATAGAACACCTGCTTACCCCTAGGAATCACCCCCCTATCCTGCCTCTCCCATCCCCACTTCCGGAAAGCTTCCCAGTCTAATCACAGCAGCAAACACCAATACAATGCTTAGTATGTGTCATACATATGTGTGTGTGTGTGTCTCATATCAACACTATGAGGTGGGTACTGTCATCATCTCCATTTTATAGGGGCACAGAGAGGGTAAATAAACTGCCCAAGGGTCACACAGCCAATAAGCAGCAAAGCCAGAAACTGAACTTAGGGAGCCAAATTACATAGCACATACTTAGATTCTACTTAGATGATTCTCATCAAGCCACCAGGCAAACAGCTACTTGTAGCTTGTTCTGCTCCTTGTCTGCATATAAGGCCCCCATGTACAATTGCACCGGCTGTACTGGGCATAAAGGAGCTTGGACAAAGGAGTAGAGGCTGAAGTCATCCTGTGCTGTGCTGGCCAAGCTGCAGCAGTCATCTAAGCTGTGTCGACTTGGAGGAAGGGGTCTTTTTCTAATTTATGTACCAAGCTGAGTATCTTCAGGATCCTACGGAGGTCATTTTCCTAATTTGTACCGAAGTGCCATATGGGCTAGGAGAGGTCTGCTCTGTGTATGTGAGTCCTGCTTCCCCCAGTGAAACTTGGAACTCTCTAAGAGCAGGCTGTGCCTTAACCCCTCAAGCTGTGATACTCTGGAGGACAAGAGCTATCTAGCCTCCACCCTCCCCATACCCTGGCCCTGGTCCCCACCCTAAAGAGGGTGCTTTGAACATTGGTCAAATCTAGTCCTGTATTGCCTAATGACAGGGATACCTTCTGAGAAATGCACCATTGGGTGATTTTGTGTGATCATCAGCGTGTACTTACACAAACCTAGATGGGACAGCCTACTACACACCTAGGCTGCATGTTATTGCTCCTGGGCTACAAACCTGTACAGCATGTTACTGTACTGAATACTGTAGGTAACTGTAACACAATGCTAAGTATTTATGTATCTAAACATATCCAAACATAGAAAAGGTACAGTAAAAATATGGTACCTATGTGGGTGCCTCTAGTCCCAGCTACATGGGAGGCTGAGGCAGGAGAATGGCGTGAACCCGGGGGGCAGAGCTTGCAGTGAGCCGAGATCGCACCACTGCACTCCAGCCTCCAGCCTGGGTGACAGAGCGAGACTCTGTCTCAAAACAAAAAAAAAAAAATGGTATCTATTACTGTAAATATACAGTAATCTCATAGGACCACAGTCCATCACTGACTGAAACACCACTACAAAGCACATGACTGTAGTAATGCCCCTCTCACCTGCAAACTCGTTGAAATGGTTGCCAATGTCAAAAGCTTGGTAGTTGTAGCCAGCATATTCATAATCAATGAACCGCACGTGACCTATGAAGTAGAGGAGAGTCGATGAGAGTTGGCCCAGGAGATCTGGCAACAGAGCCTGGTCAAGCTTCTGCAGACCTCTGGGATGCACCCACTGAGTGATGCCAGCCTCTGCAGCAACCCTGCCCAACCCCATCACTGCAGCAGTCTTCTAAGCTACTTCTTTCCATCCATCCATCTGCCCTTCCTAGTTCCCAGTGTCCCTCTCACACAGCTGGATCTTTAGGCTCTCCTCATCTAAAGACAGCTGTCCTCAGCATGGCTAAGGATCAGGAATAAAGCTAAGTATTAATACCCGCTGGGGTGATGCTCTCATCAGCAAAACCGGGAGGTGTTCGTTCTCTCTCTCTTTCTTGGCACAGATTTTTTTTGTTTGTTTTTGTCTTTTTGTTTTGAGACAGAGTCTCGCTCTTTCGCACAGGCTAGAGTACAGTGGCTTGATCTCAGCTCACTGCAACCTCTGCCTCCCTGGTTCAAGCGATTCTCCTGCCTCAGCCTCCTGAGTAACTGGGATTACAGGCGTGTGCCACCATGCCCGGCTAATTTTTATATTTTTAGTAGAGACGGGGTGGGGGGGTTTCACCATGTTGGCCAGGCTGGTTTTGAACTCCTGACCTTGTGATCCACCCACCTCGACCTCCCAAAGAGCTGGGATTATAGGCATGAGCCACCGCGCCTGGCCAGACTTTTTTTTTTTTTTTTAATAGGGTCTTGCTCTGTTGCCCAGGCTGGAGTGTAGTGGCTCCATCATGGCTCATGGCAACCTCCACCTCCCAGGCTCAAGTGATCCTCCTGCCTCAGCCTCCCAAGGAGCTAGGACTATAGGCATGTACCACCATACCAGGAAAAGTTTTGTGTATTTTTTTTTTTTTTTTTTTGTAGAGACAGGGTCTCACCACACTGCCTGGGCTGGTCTTGAATTCCTGGGCTTAAGCAATCCACATGCCTTGGCCTCTCAAAGTGCTAGGATTATAGGCATGAGCCACTGTGCCCGGCCCTTGGCGCAGACTTTTCAAAGCAGGAATTTTTTATTTCCTTTCCCCCTTCCCTCCTACAAATTAACTTAAGACCTAAATCCAGGTCTCCTTTTGCTTGTCCAACTGCCAGGCAGAGGAACAGATCTGTGAAGCCAGCTAACCAACCAAAGCCCTGCTACTGCCCCGGGGCCAGAAAAGCCATACCTTTGATGCTGTCATAGATGATATTCTTGCAGAGTAGATCATTGTGACAAAACACCACAGGGGACTCCAGCTGGGACAGATGCTCCTTCAGCCAGGCCAGCTCCCGTTCTAACACCTCTACCTTAGGGACATCTGCAGAAAGGCTGGGCAGTTGCAAAAAAAAGGTAGCCAGTGAAGGCAGGGCTGATAGACAAGCAGGCGCTTGGCCTCAAGAGCCCTGAGTTTGAGCCTCATCACTCCCTCTGTCTTACTGCAGGGGGAACCTTGGAAAAAAGGCCAATCTCTTAGACCCTCACTTTTGTCATCTGTAAAATGGCACTGAGGCGTCCTGTCCTTCTGACTCCTCTGGTTACACTAGGAAGCTGATAAAGACATGGGCATAAAAGCATGAGGCAGGGCATAAAGTCACTGACTAAGGGCATCCCTGCTCCTTTGTGAAAGGGACAGGAGGGTAAGGAAGGAGACACAGGGAAAGGACAAGGCAGGTGAGAATGAGTGTCCAGACTCGGGGATTCCAGACTAAGAACAAGGAGCAGTGGGGAGAGATGCAAAACAGACCTGCTCTTAGGATGCTGGGAAAACTCCCCAGGAGGAAGTGCAGCTCCCTAAGTCGAGCTGAGTCCCACAAAGATCCTCCCCGGCAGGAAGAGTAGTGCCCTGGCAGGGAGCTGGCGCAATGGAGCTCTCTTGAGGAGGCAGAGGTACGTCCTGGTGTGCCCCCCTCTCACCCCAGCAGCTGACCATGTCACAGGTAGAAAGGACCAGAGAGACGGTCTGGTCTAACCTCTCATTTCACAAAGAGACCATCGGCTCACATGAGAAAGCAAGCCAAGAGCTTCTTTAGCTCACTCCTACACTGTCAAAGGAACATTAAAGCCTTCAATGAGAGCATGCTTGCTTTGTGGCTCCCCAGTGACTTGTCCCTTCTACCTTGAGTTATGAGTAAGTGTTCCCTTGTCCCAGACCCCTGCCAGACCATGCAAGTGCAACTTGGGGGCAATGAACAAAGATGCATGGGTCCACCTCTCCTCCTGCCCCACCCCCATCCCATGCACTCAGCAGCCATTTCTGCTGAAAGAAACACATGTTGAGGAATGAAGAAATCAGCCAATCAGTCAAGTTATCAGAGGCCATGTGGAAGTCTGATGAGGGTCCACTGTGCTTGCATGCTCTGAACTTTGGTCCCCAGGAGGCACACAGGTCTGTGTACACTGAAAAGGCCAAACACCACAGTCCTTAAAAACCTAGAACCACCAATGGGCAGAGGGGAGGAGGCTGGGCTTTTATCTCCATTCCTGTGTCACCAGTTTGTATTTCTCTGTCCAGGGTAGCAAGAGCACATGGAGGAGGATGAGAATGAGACCGGCCCTCTCTCACCTTCCCACAGGACAGACCGATCACTCCCTCACCCAGCCCAGGGGCCAGAACATGAGGAAGAGTGTTCAGCCACTGAGGCACTCCTCTGCCCCTCTGGAGAAGGAAGAGAGCACAGGGTCCTTTTCAGGTTTTGAGAAGGTCAAAGCTCAAGAAGATCTGAGGTCATCTAGTCCAGCCTTATGGAGAAACTGAGGCTCAAGGGAGGAAAGAGGCTTTCTCCCAGCCTCCAGATACCTCTTGCACTGCTGGATCCTTTACTTCTTCATCTAAGGAAAGCAGTCCTCGGCCCATCCAAGGATCCAAATCGAATGGAGTCTCCTAATTGTGAGGGCTGTGCACTCTCTCTGAAGGCCTGGGTGCCCCTCAGAGGCTCTGCGAAGGCCCCTCTGAGTCCAGGGAGTCTGCTGGGAGGGGTGATATGGGGGAGGCCTTCCCCATGCTTCCTGGAGTTTATCTGTGCTGACAGGTCTGCGTAAGATGTGTTTCAGTCCTGGCTCTCCTTAAGAAGCTACCTTTTAAGATTCCTTTTATATTTTTTTCTTGGACTGAGACCATCAAAAGAGAAGAATTAGGAGGGTTCCTTTGGTTTGCTCAGGTCCTGGCCTGAAAAACATGGCTCTGACATCCAAGATGCCTGCTGCTCTGTCCCTGACTTCAGTCTGAACCCCACCCTGCCCACCCCAAGGCCACGCAGATGGTTTCTGTGGGAACAATCCTGGCCTTCTATCTCCCCGGGGCCTCCCTCGCTGCTCTGCTTCCCTCCCCTGAGCACTTGAAACATCGCCAGCTTCGCTACCTTCAGTCCCGCCACCACGGGGCTCTTTCAAGGCGTAATTGGCAGAAGAGTAACCACCACTGCATCCCAGAAACACTGCCCAGGAAAAACTGCTCCTCCTGCTCCTCTGCCCCAGGGCCAGCAGGAAGGGGAGGAGGGGGCTGGAGGTCTCTGCAGGGAAGCCTTGGGGTTCATCCTGATATCAGGACTGCTGCCTGGCCAGTCTCTACTCTGCTGTCAAGATCTGGACAGGCAACAGTACTTTCTCCCCACAGGGCTCTTTCTAGGCATTTGAGCTTACTGGCTTATCCCTTTGCCCTCCCACCAACCAACCCACCGGTATCTCCTCGTGATGCCCGACCCAGTTATCCGCCCCACGTTCTCCCAGCCACTCTGGACACATCCGCGTCCGACACCGAGGCTACTGAATCTACTTCCACAGGTCTCTGACACATCCTATTCTCCATCTGCCACCTCAAGTTGCCCTAGGGGAATATTCCTCAATCCCTTGCCTCTATCACTTGCCTCAGAATCACTTGGGGTGCCTATCAAAATGTGGCTTCTTGGCCGGGCACAGTGGCTTACACCTGTAATCCCAGCACTTTAAGAGGCTGTAGCAGGTGGATCACTTGAGGCCAGGAGTTCGAGACCAGCCTGGCCAACATGGCGAAACTTTGTCTCTACTAAAAACACAAAAATTAGCGGGGCATGATGGCGGGCACCAGTAATCCCAGCCACTTGGGAGGCTGAGGCAGAAGAATCACTTGAACCTGGGAAACAGAGGTTGTGGTGAGCCGAGATCATGCCACTGCACTCCAACCTGGGTGACAGAGCAAAAACAAAAAACAAAAAACAAAAAACAAACAAACAAAAAAACGTTTCCTAGGGGGCAAATGCAAGACCTCTCAATCGATCTCCAAAGTTGGGCACTTCAGGGGAATCTTATGCTCAAAGTTTGGGAATCCTAGTCCTAGATCTTGTCCACTTAATTACATCACTCCCAACTGGTCTCCCTACCTCAAATCCACCCTCCCCCACCAATCTGTCCCTCATGATGTTAGAGGACTTTCTTCCTAAAGCCCAGTCCTGGTCAGGTTACTGGCCTGAATCTCTGACTCAAACATCTTCATGACTTCCCACTACTTGCTAAATTAAATCTTGGTTACTTAGCCTGACATTTAAGGCCCCTTACCAGCTAGCTCCAACTCTGTAGTTCACCCCTGCCCCCAGACCCTTCCCAGGTCCTCCCAAAGATCTGCTCCAGCCAACCTCATCTACTCGTCCCTCAGGAGCAAACCCTGCTCCAGCCATCTCCTCCAGTTGGAGCAGCCTCCCTGCTCATTTCCGCCATGCCAACTCTGCCAAGACAATTTTCCCTGGTTCTACCACTCCCAGCATACCCAGCAAAAATTACACACCCTGTCTTACTTTGCAGCTGTGTATGGGCATGTCCTGTGTACCTAGATGGCTCTTAAGCCCTTTGAGGGCAGGGCCAGTGTCACGTTCATTTTTAAATTGTTTTAAATTCCAGTCAATCAATGTCTGTGAAATGAAGGATTGAATAATTCAGGGTTATTAGGCAATGCCTGGAGCTCCAGGTGCTTATCTCGTCTAAATGATGGCTCATCATTGTTCTGCTTTTGGGCACTCAGGCAGCTTAGGGCATGGATCATCCCCTAAAGAGGCTCAAAGAAGTTAAGCAACTTGGTTTGTCCAAGGTTCAAAGGTGTGACAAGAGCAAAGAGATTGGGCCAGCTCTTCTCCGGGGATTACTCCCTCCCAATAAGGTTACCCCCAAGGTCACACAGTGACAGCACAGTCAAAGGAAGCTGCAGTATCAAGGATTATGTCTGAGCACCAGAAGCCTGGCTCTAGTTGCTAAGCTGCCACTGAGCAGCGACCTTGAGCAGGTCCCATCCCCTCCCTGGGCCTCGGTTTTCCATCTGTCAAATAAGAGCTGTGGGCTGAAGGGTTGGAAAGACCTGTTCTCTATGAACTGTTCTAGCCCTAAGGGAAAAGGAGGTCCTTGTCCCAGAAAGAATATTTGACATACAAGGTCTGAACATGGTCAAAGAGAGGGCAGGCCCGGGCCACCTTGGACAAATAGTCCCAAAGCAGTGCTTGATAAGCATGGTGTGGGATGATGCAGATAAAGTCATGCATGTGTGTGACAGAGACATACTCAAAATGGGGATAGAATTAATTATTATTGGAAGAGAGAAGACACACCATTCACCTCAAAGCTCTTCTGCATCCTACTCCCATGAACATTTGGAAGACGGGTGATGGCCAAGCCCAGCAGAGAGCGTGAAGGAATCAGAGACTCACTACTGCCTTTTCTTGGAGGAAGGAAGTCAAGACACCATGCCTTCCTCCAGGCCTCCATCCTTTCCTCGGCACTTAGGGTGTGCTGGGGAGTCAGGTGTCTCAAGGCTTGGAGGACTCTCAGGTTGCTGGTCAGAGTGCTTAAGGGAAAACTCAGGGAACTCTGTCTTATCGGGGAAGGGCAATGTCAGGATGGGTGGACTACCTCCTTTCCCGTGAAGAGCAGTGAGGGAAGCAGCAAGCTGTCAGTCTGAGCAAGGTGGGGGCAGGGTCCCCTAAGGCACATGGGGACAAGAGGGGTCTTGGGAAGTAGCAGGAACCTTGATGTCTCCAAGGGCTTGTCAGCTGATGAACTGAGTTCTTCTGACTGATGCTAAGCTCAGTCCCACCTCATTCTGAGGGCCCTGCCTTGCTCATGGTTCAGAAGGCAGGGTAGGTGGAAAGAGCCCTGGGCTGGGAAACAGAAGCCCTGCCTTTCACAAGCCCCATTAACACTGGGCCAAGCTCAGTCTCTGAGCTTCAGCAGCCTCTAAGTAAAATGGGGAAATGCTGTCCCCAACCCTGGTCCCTGCCACAATCACAGAGTGAAGGAGAAATGAGCACATGGGTATAAAACTGCTCATCTAAGCTCCTTAGTCAGCGGGCCCAACTCTGCTTGGAGACAGAGGCTTAGCAACTAGGACTGAAGGGACTGCAGGAGAAACTCCCCAGCCTCCTCCCCAGGACCTGAGCCCTTAAACCTCCTAGCAGGGTGGGCTGGAGCCAAAAGGATGGGGAAGGGAGATGATATTAAGGCAGCCTTGGACCCTCCCAGATCTTTGTACCTGGGGTTGATCTCGTTCTTCACAAGCGTGAAATAATTGTGCATCTTGTGCCAGAGGGTGGGCTTGGGCAGGCTGCCGTTGGCGTGGATAGTATGAATCTTTGCCATTTCTAAGGCGATTAACCTACAGCAGGGAACAGGAAGAGTAGAGCATCAGTGCTGGGACATTGCCTTCCCCACTCATCCCCTGCTGGCCAGATAGGGGCCCTCCAGGCCCACCAGGGCACTAGCCAGAGGGCCAAGGATGGGATGATTGCAAGTCCCTTAGGAGCACAGGTCCTGCAGAAGGAAGGTCTCAGTAGAAGGGAGGAAAATGAATTAAGACCTTAGTCTGGCTGGGGCTGCCTCAGGGAGCAGAAGGGCAGAGCAGTAGGGCTGTTGGTCACAGGTCAGTGGCCTCGTTCTACCCCAGTGTACCCATAGCAACTCCTGAGAACAGATGGGCACCTGGGTGGGGATGGGGGCGGGGCGGGCCGGGCCCTCCTCTCCCCGGACTCTGATCCATCCTCTCAGGGGATGTGAACATAGGTCACTTTGCACCAAGAGATCAGGGGGTGGTGATGCCAGGCAGGGAAGAAATGCCCGCCTCTTATCAGCCTGGCCAAGGTGGGGAGGGAAACAGGCTGGCCCAGGGCAGCCCCTTCCTCTGCTATAGGGAGTTGATGCTGGCGGCTGGGTGCCAAGGACGCAAAACAAGCCAGCGTTCTATTTTCAAGTTCTCCTGTGGACATTATCCAAGGTCTCAGGAGAGGAGTGGGTGGTAGGGAAGGTTGCTGGGAGAAGGTGGGGGTGAGTGGAAGACTGACGGGTCAGAGAAGGAGGGCCTTGATAAAGACCCCATCGCCCGAGGCCCTGTGTCCCAGCTGGGCCCTCCCAGTCCTCTGCCAGTCTTCCCTTCTGCTGTCCCACCCCCCAACCGTCTGCTAAGACTCCAACATTCAGCTTCCTTCCAACATACAGCCTCTGCCTGTTGCTCGAATAACAATCACTGGGAAAGACAACAAAGGCATTGGCTGTTTGAAACCTTGTTACCAAGCTGTTCCAGGGACATTCTCTCTCTTGCAAGGCCCCGGAAGAGGCAGGCCATACCCTATTGGGATAACAGAGCAGTTTTGGGGTTCCTCTGGAAGCCCCCAAGACTCCCACCTCCTAAAGGGTGGAGGAGACAAGGGGTGTGGCAGCAACCTCGCGGGTGAGAGAGGAAGGCTGTGCTTTCTTTCAAAGGCCAGAGGCCCTGGGGCAGAAGGGAACCCGCCAGGGTTTGGGCAAGGCAGGGAAACAGACCTGAGACTCAGGCCTTCCCTTCCCAAAGGAAGATTCGGAACAGAGCATGAACAGAGCGTTTTCTTGAATATCAATAGGTCCGTTGTCTGGAATAGCAATGAAAGTAACCTCAACACTCAGCATTTTCATACAGAAAGCCTCAGCAGGCCGAGGTTGGGGGTGGGGTTCAAGGGAACATGTAGAGGGTGGCTCCTGGAGGCCTCCCCCACAGACGTTCACCTTCACCCAGAGGATGATGGTCTATCCTGGGAAAACCATCAAGGAAGGGCCTACCTCCTACACCTATCCCAATTTTGGGCTCTACCCCAGGTGCCACGTTCTTCTTATGGAACCTAAATCCACCTTCAATCTTCTTGACAATGGTAATTGTTTGCGTGAGAGGATGAGTGACAGCATCGGATACACAGAGGTGGAGGGATCCTGGGAGTGGTGACGACCTGCTAATATCCGAGCTTATATGCACCAGACTGAGGGAGAGCTGGGGGGAGTGCAGTGGCAGAAGTCAGGACAGGGTCCCTTGCACCCTACTCTGACTTCACATCTCCAGTCTGGGTCCTATTGGAACTGTTCAGCTGGAGCCTGCAAACACCCCTGCATAGGTTTGTATGCCTCTCACACCCTCAAGACATACATACATACATACACACACACACACACACACACACACAACTACAATATACAACCCAAATATCCCGCCTGACCAGCCACTTATGAGCATGGAGGTGGAAGAGCTCTCAGATCCTCTTCTTCTAAGTCCCTGCAGAAGGCATGCACAAACAGAGCCAGGTGCATTTGGGGTTAAGTGGGTGGCAGGTGAGGAAGCAAAGAAGCTTCTTGCTCTACACCCAGGTGGGCTTGTTTCCCCTCAGTATGCAAGGCCTCTTTCCCCTTGGATTAGCTTGGGCAGATGCCAAGGCTCCTAGGTAGACCCCCATGCTACTGTCCCAGTGTCAGGAGTAAATCCCAGCCTGCCTCGGGCCTCACTCAAGCCTCAGTGCCCTCCATGTGGCTCAGGGCATTGGAGTGAGGAAGGAGGGCACTCCTTGCCATCCTTATTCTGGCACAGAGGAGAGGGAGATGCTAGGGGTCCTTCTTTGGTCCTCCCCCTTTCCAGTCTCCACAGCATTCCCAGGGTTTGAAGGAAAAGTCCAGTTCCTGGGCCCTACACATCCAAGCATTTACTGGGAGGGGCTCCCCAGGAGCCACAGGTTCTTGTGAGCCTTTGAAAGGAGGCCTTGACAGTTCCCCAAACCTGGGTTCCCACTTCGTCAGGGAACCCGGAAGGAGCTCAGACTGGCAGAAGAGATAGCATCTCCCCGGGCAGGTAAAACCATGCGTACCCTGGATAGGGCCCATTTTCCTTGACAAACAGAGACAGAGGTAGAAAACCCTGAGTGCCCTGGGGATCTGGCTCACATTTCGTTTCTAAGGCTCTGAGATGTTTCCAGGTCAGACTTCGAGTGGGCAGAGGTTTGAGGCATGGTGCCAGGAAGCGGATCTCTGCTGCACTTAGGGAACCAGGTCCTCTGCTCCCATGTTCATCACAATTCTTCCTTTCCTCCCCCAGAACTCATCCTTCTAGCAGGCACCACTTAAAATCTATAGAAAGCAATAGCCCCTCTCTGCAGAGCGATGCATATAAACATGCATTTTTCATGCAATTTCAGGGAACTCACAGATCTTACAACTCTCTACCATGGATCCCACATGCCAAGGATTTCCAAGCTCAAGGGCTGAAGAATAGAGACAGAGGCCCTGGCATCCTCCTCACCTGAAAAGCCGGGGCTCACGGATGTGCTCAGGCCCCAGGGCCACACCCTGCATGTACTCATAGCACAGCCCATTCTGGAAGGTGCAGTAGAGTCTGGGGGCACAGCCGTGTGCTCGCAGCAGCTGGAAGTTTCTGACCTCATTCTCCCGGTCCACCAGCAGCTCCGTCCGCTCCCCATACACCCGGACCAGCACGCAGTCCTGCATGTCCTCCTCCACGTAGCAGGCCACCAGCTTGTTGGTGATGCCATCCGTGAAGCGCTAGCATGGGGACAGGACAGTGCGTGGGTGGGTAGGTGGGGCAGGATCTCTCTGGTCTCTCCCCTGGACTTGGTAGCTCCAGCAGGAGGTGCTCATTTGAATGCTGAGCACAACCACCCCAAGCCCCCCGTGCTTTAGCCCAGTCACTCTTGCTCCACTCTGTCCCCAACCTTGGGGGTCTCCAGTCTCTATGAGTTCAAGAAAAAAAATGGTAGCATGGGTTCAGCTCCCACACACTCCTGGGTCTGTCTCTGAATGGGATTTGGCAATGGAGAAATTTCCACACTACTTGGGAGGTAGAAGCCCCCTCCTGCTCCTTACCCTCCATCCCAGTACAGAAAGAAACCACAGGGACCAGAATGTGGCAGGGGAGGGCTGGGAGTTGCCCAGAACACTATGTCCTGACCAGCTGCCTCTCACCTTGTGCCGGGCAGTGGGCCCTGCTCTACCCCTTTCCCCATCCAGTGGTGGAGGTACAAGGAGGGTACTGAGGTTGGCACCCATCCCAGGACTTTAGTGGCCAGAGGTCCTTACCGGAAGAGACAGGAGACAACTGGGCTGCGAGCAAGGTTCTCTGCGCAGCAGGGTGATAAGGAGAAAGGAACCATAGAATTTGTAGGGCACAATGTAACAGAACTGGGAGGGCCTTAGAGGTCATCTGAACCAATTCTAGGTAGGGAAACTGAGGCAGGAGAGGGGAGGGACTGGCAGATGGCACGTTAGGTCAGTGCTGGAATTAACCTCAGGCCTGCTTGATGCCTTGACAGTCTTATACCAAACTGGGCCTTTCCTTTTGAAAACGCTACTCCTCCCCCAGGGCGGGTTCTGTCAGCCTCCACACTTGGTTTAGAACCTCCCCACAACTTTGCCCCCACCCCACCCCAGAATGCCCATCTGCATGGAGCCGCTACCATTCCAGCAAAAGCTACAAGCGCCCCACTCGGCACCTTCCTCCACAGGCAGCCCACAGCGGGGCTGGAGGTAGTCAGCTGGGGAGTTAGCCTAAGGCTCAGTGAGTGGCTCTGCCCATAGGTATATCCCGGGACCTGTGTCCAGCTGGGGCTGGGGAAGATGGCCTGTGTGCGGGTGCTGAGCCTGAGCCTGCAGCGATGAGGAGGAGCTGAGTGATAGCTGGAATTCCACAGGGTGGCTCCCGGGAAACACAGGGGTAGCTCAGAGCCTGGAGGATTTGCTCCCACCGTGGGGTGGAGAAGGGGCAGCAGTGCATGGGGTATGGCTGTGGGGGGGTATCTTAAAAGTTCCCGCTTCCTCAGGTTTCAGAGCTGGCTGGGTACGCGCTTCTGGGCAGCGAGGGGCACCAGCACGCAGTGACGGGGGTGCGGCCCGCACACCCAGCATGCCGACAGTGGGCAGGTGGCCACCCGGCTTGCCGAAGAGCCCCAGGAGGAGGGGGGCGTGTGCAGGGCCGAGGGAGGTGTGAGCCTAGTTTTGCTTAGGGACGAAATAAATCCGTACACAATCACGTTCCAAACCTTTCTTGCGCAGCAGCCACTCACCCCTGGGACCAACACCCGGAAGGATGCGAGGACGGGGTCCCCGCATCCCCCTGGCAGCCCTGGCAGGACCCCATCCTCGGCCCCGCGCCCACTCCGCTACCTTGGTCCGAACTTGCTCGGGTTTCCAATGCGGCCGCAGCTCGTGGATGAGGCGCAGGGCCCCGGGAAGGATGTCGTCCGGGTCCACGGAAATGCCGAAGTACGCGACGGCGGCGGCCCTCGGGGGGCCCGGCGGCTCCCGGCAGCCGGCGCTGGCCGCCGCCTTCTCCTCCATGCCCCATGAGCACTGCGGGCAAGGCGTGTGCCTCCTCAGGTGAAAGGACGCTCGCGGCTGAGGGGCCGAAGGGGGCACAGCCATTCCCAGCAGCCCCACCCCCTCGGAGCCGCGGCGGACGCTAGCCCCGGCGGGGGGGCCCGGCGAGGGAGTGGGAGTGGTAGAGGAGGGGCCAGGGGAAGTCCATGACTCAGGCGTGAGCTGCCCGCTTCGATCGCCGGCTCGCGGCCCGCCGCCCACCGCCGACCCCGGAGCGCTGCGGCCCGCCGCGATTGTGACATCACGGGCGGCAGCCCGCGGGAACGCCCCCGGCCCGCCCCCGCCCCGGCCCGAGGCCCGCTGGGGAGCGCAGCCAGCCACCGCCGGCAGCTGCGGCCGCCGCTACCTGGAGCGCTGGATGGGGGCGACGCCCCCCTGGGGGCCGGTGACGCCGGGGGTGGGGCCTCCGCTGGCTCCGCCCCGCTCGGGTCCCCGCCGGGGCTGGCTTCCCGGCCTCGAGGCCGCGAGACTCCAGCTCTCTCCCGGTAGCCTGGGGCGGAGGAGGGGGAGGGCTCGTCCTGCACCCCCACCTCATCCTGGAATAGAGAGATCCGCTGCTCCCACGACGTCAACTTGGCTCGCCCCTCTGTGCCCCTGCTCCCTGTCTCTCAGTCCTCGGACCCGGGGAAATGGCTCTGCAGGGGCGGCCCTTGCTGCATCTCAAAGGTCCTTCCCTGCAGAGAGTCCCCACCCGCCACCCAGGCAACCTCCCATCCCCGACAGAAACACAATCCTTGGAGAGGGGACATTGGGTGATAGCGTTGGGGTGAGAGTGTGCCAGTCCAGCAGACTGCGCTGTCCCCTGGCAGGCCACTGAACAGCCAGGGCGTTGGAGTGTTTGGGCATTTCCCGGGCAGGAATTGGGGCAAGGCTGAGTTAAAGCCTCCCTCCCATCCCGAGCATGTGAATGGGGCCAGGTAGTAGGCAAGTGGGTGTCCCCGAGCCCAGTGCTTTGCTGGGCATTCAGGGTGTGAAGTGGACAGACCCTGCGTGTGTCCTGGGGAGGAGAGCTAAAGGCCTGGCACAGCTGCAGGGCCAAAGCAGGACGTGGTGATGACTGGGGGGTGAGAAGGAGGGGGAAGGGGTGACAAGGTGTCCTGGGGCAGAGTTGCTGCAGGGAGGAGACATGAAGAGAGGCCAGGCGGGCTCAGGGGCAAGTCCCTCTACTAGCCAGATACTCCTTTGGTCATTCTCTGCCACCTCCTGAGCAGGGCTCTGTTGGCTGCCAGCCCCATTTGCCGTGGTGAGGCCTCAGGGATCTCAGTAGTCACTATCTCTCATTGCCCCACCTAGAAAAGCACCTTCAGAGAATGGGCCCTTTCCTATTTTCCCAGTTATCCCTTTGGCCTATCCCGGAACCTGTCGACTAGGAGGCTCCTATGCTTATTGTTGTCCAGAATCCAGCTCTGCCTAGCAGAACTTCTGCAGTGATGAAAATGTTCTATATCTGCTGTCCAATGCAGTGACCACTAGCCACGTTGATTTTATTCAATTTTTTTTCTTTTGAGACGGAATTTCACTCATGTTGCCCAGGCTGCTGGAGTGCAATGGTGCGATCTCTGCTCACCACAACCTCCGCCTCCCGGGTTCAAGCGATTCTCCTGCCTCAGCCTCCCGAGTAGCTGGGATTAAGGCATGTGCCACCATGCCTAGCTAATTTTGTATTTTTAATAGAGATGGGGGTTTCTCCATGTTGGTCAGGTTGGTCTTGAACTCCTGACCTCAGGTGATCCACCCTCCTCAGCCTCCCAAAGTGCTGGGATTATAGGTGTGAGCCACCGCGCCCTGCCGATTTTATTCAATTTTAATTACTTTTAATTTTAGTGTAAGTAGCCACATGTGCCTACCATACTGGACAGTGAAGGAGATAATGGGAGTCGTGTCTGCCTTCTTAAGGTCACGGAGCTCCAGGATGGAGCTGGAAAAGACAATGGCCTCCAACACTTCCTTTGCCGTCAGGAAGCACAGCTGCGCAGGACAAGGGAACATGGAGAATAAGTGGGAGTCCAGGGTCCTGAAGGCCAGGCTCTGGCTCTTGGTACTGCTCATGGACTCTTGCAGATGGCTCCCAGAGGTACTGAGGGCCTGGTTGAGCCACTCAGTGCCTCACGACTTTCTGTCAAAAGAGAGGTGAGCAACTATGGTGAAGAGTGATGGCTTCAGTGGCTCCAGGTGGATGCTGATTTCTCATTCCCCAAGTTACACATGCCCTGAAGACAGCCCAAAGAATGAGAGTGGGAGAAGAGACTTCAGTCTGAGGAGTCCCTGGTGGATGGGATGGAGGATAGCAGTGTGTGTGCACCTGTGTGCTTGTGTATGTGGCCCCATACCAGCGTGCATGAAGCACTGTAAGTATGACAGTACCAACTGCTTATGATGAGGTGGAAAGCCTCCAGGACCCAAGTCAGGCAGGCTGGGTTCCAGTCTTGATTCTTCACTATCTTTCAGTATTCTTCACTACTTGATTCTTGACCAAGTAATCTTGGGCAAGGCCTGCCATTCTCTGGGCCTCAGTTTCCCCACCTGTAAAGTGGAAGTATTGCCTGGATCTCTGGTGTTCTATGATTTTAGGTGGTAGTGCCTTAGAATGCCTGTGTAAATGGCTACATGGGGCAGGGCTGGGGCATCTGCAGTGGATAAGGAGAGCTGAGGGGAGTTTTGCAGGGACAAGAGACAGGGCTGACTTGCTCAGCAGAGCAGTCTGAACTCAGAGCTGGCTCCTGTGAGCCGGGTGAACTTTCTGACCCGTAGTCTACTGCCACAGCATTGGCCTTGGTCCCTGAGGGACTAAAGGGAGCTTGGTTCCGGCTCTCTTCAGACTTCCCACCGGAGGTTGTGTAAACAGCTCCACCTGAGTCCTATTGATGGCCGATGGATGGCATCATCCCTGCATGCAAGAACCTGTGTGCGAGGCGAATGTGTAGCTTGTCCGTGTCACATTCCTGTCCACACATGATCATGCAGCCCCTCCCTCTGTTCTAAACCCTAGTGAACCCAGATGCGACAGGCTGTGAACATGAAGTCTTTATTCTGTTTGTCCTCAAAGCAGGGAAGGGCGGGTGCAGGGGTCAGGGCATGGATGCAGCAGGAGCTCCACATCCAGTGTCTCCATGTGAGGGCATAAGCCCAGGCAGAGGGGCATCTCAGAGAGTGTTCCTGCTCTGGGCCAGGGCTGAAGGCTGGGCCTGCCTGGGCAGCAGAGGGCCTCAGCGGGCCAAGGCGAAGCCAATGCGGTTGTTACGCCGATCAAACTCTGTGTAGAACTTTCGGATGAAGGTGGCGCCCAGGGCCCAGGTGGGTCCAGTGGGCGGCGGGATATCCATGGCGTGGATGGCCAGTGTGCACAGCTTTTTACTACTGTAGGATTCCTGGCAGGAAGGGGGAGAATTTCTCCATACCCAGCACATGACCATTCTCCTTTCACCTTGCCTGACCCCAGCAACTGTCTTCAGCAACATTCCCCTTCTCACCTCCATGTCTCCCCTAGCCACACTGGGCCTCCCTCACATCTTGGCCTTTTTGCCCCATTGTGGACTGTACCACTCCTGTGTTTAGCCCCTGTGCTAGATGCCAGGCAAACAATGCATCAGGCACCGTGCTTCCTTCAGGAGATTACAGTTTGCCTTAGCTTCTGATCCTAGACAAGTTGTTCAACTTCTCTAAGCCTACTGATTATGAAAAGAGGATAAGAATATAGGAGCATAGGATTATTGGGAGTATTTGATGAGAAAATGGAGATGAGGGAACAGGCACAGTGATGCCCAAATATGGCCACACATTGGAATCACCTAGGAAACTGAACCCCAGGTGCCACTTCTAGAGGTTCTAATTTAATAGGTATGGGATGTGGCCCAGGTACCAGGATTTTTCAAAGCTCTGCAGGTGACATGCACAGCCAAGTTTGAGAACTACATTTCTAACATGATCTATGCATTGTAATCTGTCCCCCTTTGAGGGTCTCTGTCCAGCCTTCCTCCCTACCACCGAGGGGGCCGACTCGAACCTCACCTGAAATACATAGTCCGCGCTGGTGAGCGTGTATTCTTTGCCTCCCAGGTGGAAAGAGATGTCAGGGAGTGTAGGGCCCTCGTTACACTTCACGACATACTGGGGTGGGGGGCAAAGGGAGCCTCCTTGAGTATGGAAGACGTCTCAGCAGACGAGGAGTCCTGCGCTGGTGGCCTGGCCTCTCTGCTGGGAGGGTTGGGCACAGTGCCCCGCTCCATGGGTGACCAGCCACACGTGTGGAGAGTGTGAGGTGAACAAGCGACGGCCTGAGACGGCCTCATCTGCCTGGGGGATTTGTGAGCTGATACCAGGTGGCGCTCCCCCCACCCACAGCACCTTCCCTCTTTGGCTTCTTACATCAAACAGCCTCTTCTTGGCCCCCAAGGCCTCCATGAGCTTCTCTATGGAGCTGGTAGAACCTGAGATGTAGGATGCACCAGTGTCCACCAATGCCAGGCAGCCGTCTTCACAGAGCAAGGTGGATGACCCCACAGACACCCTGGGGGAGGCCACAGTCAGACAGACAGACAGAAGGCTGATGGGGCACCTCCAGGCTGCGTGTCCTTCCTGAGTGTGGGTGGGTTGGTGGAGGCCACGGTGGTGGCCCGTTGAGGCAGTGAATGGAGGAGGGAAGGTACTGTCGCCCTCCACCACTTCTCCCCAGGCCCTTCCCTTCTCTGTTTCCCAGCCTGGACAAAGCAGGCAGAGAGCAAATGGTGGCTGTGCTTAAGAAGTGGCTGCATTTGGAAAGAGGGCAGGATGGTAACGCTGTCCTTCCCACCCTCCCCAACCTCAATGACATCAGCAATTTTTGGAGCCCGGAGAGGGTTGAGGATTTCTGACCCCTTCATTTGAATCTGCCAGATGCCAGTCTTGATGAGGTTGATATAGTGGAAATTCCCTTCGTAATGCTGGGGGTCGCTGCCTCCCAGCACAATCTGTCCTCCCAGCGACTGGGAATTCCTAAAGGAAAGATCAGAAGCTCTTGGAAACCCATAACCTCTGGGACCCAGCAACTCAGGCAATCGGGGAAGGTTGCACAAGTGTGCCGGGCAGGACAGAGGGCTCTAGGGCGCAGGAATATGGGACAGACAGCCAGGCTCAGAGCTGTCGTTGGGAAGCATGCAGAACATACTGCTTCTCCGCCTTTCTTCCCTCCCCAAGCCCAGCCAGAGGTTGTTCCAGGGTAGTCCAGCTGTTCCCCAAAAAGCATCCCCAGAGAGGTCACAGAAAAGGAGCAGGTACGAGAACAGTGAGTGGATGTGAACAAGACACAAATGGACGCCCCTCACTCTTGGGTTGCTGCTGACTGAGCAGGTGCAGGGGAGGGGACCCTGGGGAGGCTGTTAGGTGTGGGCAGGGGGCATGGAGAGAGCAGGAAGGAGGGACAGAGAACTTCGGCATCTAGTGGAGGCTGGGCTTGCTGCTGCGAGTTTTGGGCCGGTGGCATGTGTAATTCTGGGTCAGGTGCTCAGGGAGTATGGAAGGTCACAGCCATGTGGGGGTTTTGTCTCCTTACTCGGAATCTCTGCAGAGAAAGAGAGACAGCAGAAAGGAAGCTTCATTTCACGCCAACCTCATCAGCCCTGCTGTTTGACAGGGTGGGTGTTATGTACTCTCTTTGTCCTTCAGGCAATGGAATCACTAAGAGGCGAAGTCACTTGCCTGAAGTTACCCAGTCCATGAGTGAACAAGTGGGGGACTGGAGCCAGGCTCCTGGTGCCCCGTCTGGAGCTGATTCCCCTCGCCTTCCTTTCCTCTACACTGCGCTTGGCTCAGGGACTACTGTAGGCCTAGTCTCCAGGGCATGCATGTGTGTGTGATGTGTTTTTCCAGAATTCATACTAGAATTCACACATGCACATGTGTGCATGGGTGTGTAGGTGTGCATATGTTATTTTGTGCAACTGCAACTTGTGTTTTTATAAATTTGGAATGTATGTGTATGTGCTAGCACAAATTCCCTACTGCCTCTCTCTCAATACTTCAGGATGTCTCTGGATGTTCCCTCCTTCCCATCTCAAGATAAAGGAAGAAGCCAGCCCTCTCCTCTGCAAAGCCTAGCTTCTTCCTGTCTGCTGGAACCTCATCTCTTTCATGGCCTTCAAACTCCAGTGCCCCCATTTAGCTCCTATTCTTTCCACATTTTTAATCTCTTTCTTTCCATTGGCTTCTTCCTCCACCTACAGGCATCACTCGAGCATCCTCTAGCATTTAAAAACACCCACCCTTCCTTTTCTGCTTCTGGATCTCACCCCCCACGCCACCCCCCATTCCCTTCCCTGTTGAATGTCCCAGGGCAACCTACATCTCATGACCTCCACTTCCTGACACCCACGTCATCCACCTCTTAACTGCTTGCCATCTGGCCTTGCCCCCACCTCCTCTAAAATGGCTCGTCTAAAGACCACCTCTGACTGCAGAGCCACCAATTGGTCTTTTCTCAAGGCCTCCCTTTCTATCACCACACCAGAGACTCCTCTCCATTTTACTGTGAGATTTCTCTGAACTCTGATCCTCTCCTCTATTCTTTTTGCCACTGGCCTCATGTTCTTACCCTTTTGACTTTTTTTTTCTTTTTCTGAGACTGGATCTCACTCTGTTGCCTCAGCTGGAGTGCAGTGGCATAATCACCGCTCACTGCAGCCTTAACTCCTGGGCTCAAGCGATCCTCTTGCCTTGGCCTCCCAAAGTTCTGGGATTACAGGCATGAGCCACTGCACCTGGCCCCTTTTGCCTCCAGCTCTCTTGTCTCCAACTCATGCCATCTTTCTGAGCCCAGCAGTTTGGAGTAGAGCCCAACCCTGCTCAAGAGCTGACAACAGCTTCCCCAAGGCTGGCTGAGCTGCATATAAGCTCAGCCTAGAATTGAAAAGCATCCATGGTTTGCAGCACCACACTCGCTGCCTGCCTGTGACACTCATTACATTGGAATATGTCTTGTCTTCCCTGTTAGCCTGTAAGCTCTATGTGGGTAGGGGAGTACAGGTTCTGCCTTGTTCACTGTGTTCACTGCTGCATCCCCAGAGCCTCACACAGTGCTTGGCACATAGCATTTACTGAACTGATGAGTGGGCAGACAAATGAAGGATCTAATGGATGACTGAAGTTGGCTGTCTCTGTGTGGGAGGAGCCATGGCCCTCACAGGCAGGGCTCCAGGTCATGGTAATCCCTTATTTCCCATCACCCCCACCTTGCATCTCTTCTTGTTCCAGAGTGGTACCGTCCATTAGAATGTCCTGCCAAGCTGAGAATGTTCTCTATCTGCACTGTCCAAAACCGTAGTTACTAGCCACCACAGCTGCCAGACATTTGACATGTGGCTAGTGCAACTAAGAGCCACCAGTTGAATGCTTAATTGATGCTTAACTGTACTGAATTAATTTAAATTTCAATGGTGCCTTCCATATTGGCTAGTACAGTTCTAGATATTAATTGACTGTCACCTAATCACAAACACTTAACAATTCTGGCCCAGGCTCTCCTTCCACTCCCCAGCTCTTCTCCCCTCCTCTCCCCCCACCTCAGCCCCTGGAGTCCCAGTCCCCACCTGTTGTAGTAGAAAGAGAAGACGTCCTCTTTTAGCACGCCTTGGGAGAGGATGTTGTCGAAGATAGGGGTGACCCTGCCAATGGCCTGTTCGATGAAGCCCATGCCCACAACCCCGTCAAACTCGGCCAGCATGAAGGGTAAGGCAGGCATCTCCGTGACCTCTCCAAACATCTGTGTCACTGTGATTCCACCCACCTGTGGGAGGAAGGACCAGAGGAGACCAAGCCCACTGCCCACTCCTTGGCTGGAGTCTGGTTTGGGCTTCCACACTAGGGATCCCAGGGGCACACAGGCTTCAGGGTACAGAAATTGGGGTAAGAGTGTTTCCTCAACTCTGCACGCACACACTCTGTGTATGCCAATGTGTATGCCTATACACGTCTGTGCCGCAGAGCCGAGAGAGAGCTGGAGTTGACCAGGGATCGGACAGCAGAGGCTGAGAGGGTGGTCCTGCCAAGCAGCAAAAGAAAAGCTGTCAAGAGCTCCTCCCCCTCCCCAGTGGCCCAGCTTTCGTGCCCGGCAGGACTAGGTCTTGGCCCCCACGCTTATCATGGGCGAAGGGTTTCTTCAGCACAGCCAAGCTTGCCCTTCTCCCTTCTTTATATCTGAGTTCACAGAAAAAGGGAAGGAGGCAGGAATCACCCTGATTTTCTGTCAGGTCCCATGTGTGCCCCTCCCCTAACTCTGATGGAGCAGGGCCTGAGAAACTCCAGAATGAGGAAAGGGTCAGACATGAGCCAAATAAAAAGAAAAGCAGGACTTGACCTGAATCCCAGAGTCAACCTCAACTGTGACCTTAAAACCTATGCCTGACCCTAAAACTCAGCCTGACCCTGACCCTGGATTTCAGACTAGGGTGTAGCCCAGTCAGAGCTGGTGAACTTGGACAAGTTACTTGACTGCAGCCATGGGGCTCACGACAAGCCCTACGTGCAAGTCAGATGCAAAAACATCCATAAACCACCCAACAGTTAAGCCCGTGGCCCAAGCTTGCTCCCCCATAGGTACTGCTGCTTTGCAGCAACAGCCAGATGTGGCAGAGCGGGGTGTTCCTCAGCTCCCCAGGCTCCAAGTGGGCGGCAGTGCACCTCCCCGCAGGTATGGCCCCTGGAGGGTCAGGAGAGGCCTGGAGACAGAAGGGGTTGGGAGCAGGTGACCTAGGGCAACCCCACTTACGGTGATGATGTCCTGACTCAGAAAGCCACTGACTGTCCCTGTTGAATAGCGGAGGGTGAGTTCTGTTCCATTGTGCTTGTAGCTGGAGGAATCCGAAGCATCGAAGAGCTTGTGATACACTGACAGGGGGACAGAGGCTCAGGTTTGTCCAAGAGTGGCCCAGACAGGGGGACTCAGAGGCAGGGTGCATTGTGGGTATGGCTGGTGTGGCTTAGGGCTTAGCTTAGGTACAGGGACGAGTGACTCTAGGGTCTGGGGGCTTGGAATATGTGCTTCATCAATCAAGGACTGGATTTCTTGGGCCCCCCTAATGTGCCCATACCTTGATAATTTTGTCCTAAATGAAGGAATTTAAAGTAATCACTAACACTGATAACACCAGAGAAGATGCTGGGCACAGAGTAAGTGCCCAGTAAGAGGTTGTTGGTTAAGACTAGGGATGGAAGAGTTCCGAGTGCCTGGGATGGGTTTGAGAATTCAGTCCTGTCTCAATCTCAGGAAGACTGGGAAGTGGCCTTCTGAGTGGTCAGGGGTTCTTGGAGCTTTCTTTTTTTTTTTTTTTTTAAACCTTGGTGGCTATATCAGAAAAATGGGAGACGTCTTCCTCTCTCCCCTGAGTGTCAGGGTCAGTGGGTGCAGAGGCAGAGAGGAAGGCACTCCCTTGGTGGCAAGAGGGATGGGAGCTAGGTGTGGGGCAGGATTGCTCATGTACAGTAGGGCAGGGGGATTGGGGAGAGGCACTGTGGGTCTTAGGTCTCACCACAGGCAGTGTAGAGACGGCTGCACTTGGAGGAGGGCACCCAAACGTTGGACGAACCAGTGTCAAAGATGACTTTGAAGGTCTGGGGTGGGGTGCCGATGCCAATCTCGCCATAGTACTGGGTCTGTGGGGTAAAAAGAGAGGGCTGGAGGGGCTCAGGGGACCTTGGGTTTTGGGGTCTTGTCTGGCTTCACCCTTGGCTGTCAGGGTAAGATTTGGCCCAGGTGAGGTCCTGTAGCCTCTCGGGGTTTCTGTTGTCCTGCAGGAACTGGTCAGAGGCTTAGCATCGCCCCATGGCATCCCAGAAACTGGGAATCTCAGTAAGACAAGATGGCGAAATCAAAACATTGAGAATGAAGCAGGATGCGAACTTGACCCTTGAGAATCTACTGGGGCAACAAGCCGTCAGACTGTGCTGGACCCGGTCACAGAAGCTCCCACCTGAGTCACACACCCCTTCCCACCCACCTGAGACACCTGGCTTAAGGCCTGGGCTGAGTTCCAAACCTATCCCTGCCCCTGAATGGCCCCTGGGTGCCTTCCTGTCTTCTGTGCTCAGGCTTTCCAACCAGAAAATCAGAATTTTCTAGGGTGCTCACGTGTTCCTCAGCGCCTTCGTCAAACACAGCATGGGAAGGGTGAGTTTTGTGGTAAAGAAAGCCCTAGGTCCATGGGGGAAAGGAGACAGGGAGGGAGCGAGGGGCTGAGCCAGGCACTCACATCCATGTAGTTAGTGAGGATCACGGAGGAGGTGGTGTTGCCAAGGGCCAGCCTCTTCATGGACTGGCTCCACTCGGGACCAAGTCTGGCCATGTCCACACCTCGTTCCTTCAGGCTTTCTCGGATTGAGGGCATCCTCTTGAGGAAGATCCTGGCCCATGGTGGAGGAAGCAAAAATAGAAAAGTGCTGTACCTCCACCATAACGGTAGAGTCCCTGAGGCCAAATCCCTGCTTTTGGTACAACCACCTTTAATGTTAGCCCAGCCACCTGGAAATCACCTCTGTCCCTGAAGGCCTCTGGAGCATTTATAAGAGTTACCTCTTGTCAAGAGTCAATTTAGAGGAGTCAGCTGCCCGCGGATTAAATAACCCTGAAGTGACTTCCTTCTGTTGCCTAATTTTGATTAGGCAAGGCTATTTGTTTATTGGTCCGTTCATTCATTTATTCCATAATCACCTGCTGAACAACTACTTTGTGCCTTACTGTGCTGGAAACTGGAGCTAGAAAGATAACGATCATGACCGCCTTTAAGGAACTCCAGCTGGCAGGAGGACAGACGGGAAACAGGCACAGACATTCCCTCTGAAGAGACGAATGCCAGGGAGTGCCCCTGTCAAAGCTAGGGGCTGGTGGGGAGACAGTGCTATGGGAGGCCGCTAGGTGGCGGCAGATGCCCACAGCAGCTGCGAGGTCTCCAGGATACCAGCGGACAGGCACCCAACCAGGGCTGTGGTGGAGAGGATCCCCTGAGCTGGGTTGGGCATAGAGAGAAGCCAGCATCTTCAGAGCGCCGTGCACCTCGTCCTTGGAGAGATGTGTTCCAGTTCCTTGGCTTCTTGTCCAGATGTTTTCCCATCACCTTTGAGAGGCAGAATTAAAGAGACCTGGGAAACTGACTCTCCTGAGTTGCTACTGAGAGCTCTCCAACAAGCTAGCTGTCATTCATTTTATAGATGAGAAAAATGAAGATTCACGGGGACGAAGGTTGACTCAGAAATGTTGCAGCAGGGATTCAGATCATGTGTCTGGCCTTATTTCCCATATAGGGCCCCCTGGGTCCCGACATAAAGGCTGTTTGCCAAAGCCCAGAGGAAGATGTCTCTAGCTGTTCACTGGAAGATCCCAGGATGGAAGCCCAAGTTGACTCTGCAATAGACTTTCCCATACACAGGGAGATTCCCTCTTCCTTCTACTTTCTTCTCAGCAGCCAGTCCTCCTATACTTACACTACCCTTTCCTTCCTACATCATTCCTGCGTCCCATGCATTCTACTGACTCCCATTTTGCCCATGGACATGAATGCAACTTTTATGCCTATCAGCATGGTATTGTAACAGAAATGATTTGTTATCTTCCTATCACAGTTTACTGTTACCAAAATATTTTCACAATCATTATTTTATTTGCTTTCATAAGGTGGATGATTTTATTACTCCCACTTTACAGATGGGAAAATGGAGGGTCAGAGGTTTGACCCCACTATTTACTCACAGCAGCCTATGGTTTGCATTTCCCACTATTTACTCACAGCAGCCTATGGTTTGGACTTTCACTTTTTGCCATTTCCTTTTCAGAAAATCCTTTTCTTCTCCCCTTCCCTTTCCTCCCAGTTCTTTAGTCCTCCAAGCCCCAACATGTACACCCACCTCCAAGAAGCTTGCCCCAAGGCCTCCAGCCCACACTGGCCTCACCTTCCCTTGGGCCTCTGCTCTGTTTTTCCTTGAGTCTCACAGCCTGCACTGTACAGCATGTGGAACTGGTGCCATATGGTGGTGAAGACAGTGGTTGCAGGGGGCATGCCTGAATCCCCTTACCACCCAGGCTGGAGTGCAGTGGCCGGATCTCAGCTCACTGCAAGCTCCGCCTCCCGAGTTTACGCCATTCTCCTGCCTCAGCCTCCGGAGTAGCTGGGACTACAGGCGCCCACCACCTCGCTCGGCTAGTTTTTTTGTATTTTTTAGTAGAGACGGGGTTTCACCGTGTTAGCCAGGATGGTCTCGATCTCCTGACCTCATGATCCGCCCATCTCGGCCTCCCAAAGTGCTGGGATTACAGGCTTGAGCCACCGCGCCCGGCCTCTGGGCCTCTTCTAAGTCTCCATTAACCCCTCTAAAAATGGGCCTAATGGTAGTACCTACCTCAGAGTCACTGTGCAGATGAAACCATGTGCCCACTGCTCAATACATGTAAATTGTGAGCGTATATATGTACATGTTTACCTTGAGAAGCAGCTCATTCATTCAGCTGTCCCAAGTGCCTCACATGATGCTCTGCACATAACAGGTAGCAAAATTCCTATAATTCTGTTTCAAAAGCTGGATTCCCTCTCCACCCCTTGCCCAATTCCATTCTTTTTCTCTTTTGGATAACAGCAGGGGAAGATGTTTTTACTTTCCTCTACCTTTATCCTGGGGTGCAGCTGCTTTGAAGCACCCATCCTCTTACCCAGTGCTCACAACCCAGCAATTACTCTCTGAGAGCCTCAGAGCAAGGGAAAGCAGTTTTGGAAGCAAAAGGCCCAGTGTGTGCTGAGGCTTAGCCTCTTACATATCACCTCCCTGAGCCCCAGTGTCCTCATCTGCAAAGTGGGAATGCTGAGTTGTTGGGGGCATGACTTGAGATGAGACATGTGAAAAGATCCTGTGACACCCTAAGCGTTTTATAGGCTTAGCAAGTATTACCGTGATTAAAATGTGCCTTCCTACCTTCAGGACTGCTGGTCACATCTGCTGTCCCCAGACTGAAAACCCCTTTCTCTGTGAGGTCTTCTCTCAAATGCTGTGTCTTCCCCTTCTTCAGTCTTTTAGATAAGGTCTGGCTCTATCACCCAGGCTGGAGTGCAGTGGCTCAGTCTGTACCCATGCCTCACCCCCCCACCCCCATTTTTTTTTTGAGATGAAGTCTCACTCTGTCACTCAGGCTGGAGTGCAGTGGCACGATCTTGGCTCAGCAACCGCCGCCTCCCAGGCTCAAACGATTCTCCTGCCTCAGCCTCCCAAGTAGCTGGGAATTATAAGTGCCTGCCACTATGCCCATCTGATTTTTGTATTTTTAGTAGAGATGGGGTTTCCCCATGTTGGCCAGGCTGGTCTCAAACTCCTGACCTCAAGTGATCCGCCTCAGCCTCCCAAAGGGCTGGGATTACAGGCAGGAGCCACAGCACCCAACCACCCATACACTTCTTAATATTCAGGCTGTGAGCTCCTCAAGGGCAAGAGGCATGTCCTAATACTTCTGAGTTCTCTACAGTGCTTAGTTAGCATGGTGCTCTGGGCAGGAAGCAAAAGACACAGCTTCCATACCTGACTACTAGTGTTATCTATTGGGCAAGTCACTTGACCTCTCTGAACAGGTCCATAGCTCCCTGTCCAGCTGATTGTAAGGATTGAATGATAGCACACGTGGAAAAGTCAGGGTGTTGGGAAGGTGGGAACCCTGCACCCCTCCCACCCCTTCTCTGCCTGAGTTACCAATTACCGTTTAAAGGTGGTGGTGTCTGTCGGGAGACTGAAGGTGCAGGAGCCCCAGAGCAGCAGCAGCAGTCCCCAGCGAGGCATTCTTCTCCATCCATCCATCCTTCCCTCAGTCTGGAGCTCTCTCTGAGATCCACTGAGGTTCTGTGGCTCCCTTAGCCCTTCCCCTTTTATACACTTCATGCTTGGGGTGATTGCAATGCTGCTCTGCCCTGATTTATTACCCTGGGGCAGATGGCAGGGCAGCCAGCAATAAATCTCACTGTGGGACAGAGCTAGGTGGGTGAAGGGTACCCAGGTTTCCGGATGTGGAGCAGAGGGGCTGGAGGAAGGGGAGCGGTGGGAAAGCAATCTTGTGTCCAGTGACGCTAGCAACCCTCTATCTGGCTTGGCCCTGTGACCCCTGGAGCAGGCAGAGGCTGATGAGAAACAGCACTGCTCAGGGCCAATGTCAAAACTGGGACAAGCATAAAACCTAGGTTTCCAGCTCCCTAGCCCAGACTCAACCCCTATACCCTAGGAGCTCCATCCTCTATATTAACTTTGGCTTTGTCCCTGACTGGCCTCTGCCAGGCTACAGCCGTTTTCCCATCTAGAACATGGTGAATCTTCATGATTGGTTTCTTGGCAGGAGATGCAACAGCTGGTTTAATTATAAGAGTGGAGGGACTGGGTACAGTGGCTTACACCTGTCCCAGCACTTTGGGAGGCCGAAGTGGGTAGATCACCTGAGGTCACGAGTTCCAGACCAGCCTGACCAACATGATGAAACCCCATCTCCACTAAACTACAAAAATTAGCTGAGTGTGGTGGTGGACGCCTGTAATCTCAGCTACTCGGGAGGCTGAGGCAAGAGAATTGCTTGAACCCAGGAGGCGGAGATTGCAGTGTGCTGAGATCATGCCACTGCACTCTGGCCTGGGCAATAAGAGTGAAATTCCATCTCAAAAAAGAAAAAGAGTGGAGGGAGACTTAGCATGACTGACTCCATTTTGCCTCTGACCCCAGGGGTAATATCCTTTAGGTTAAAAGCTTCTGCTTAACTCTGTACATAGACCAGCTAATTATAGGAGTTTAGCTTGCAGTTCCACCTTAAAAAAATGGTAACAGTTCCTTTCTCCAAACTAACCCCCAAGGAGATAAGGAAATATACAGACAAATAACAATATTATGTTAAAGATTTATAGGAACATTGTGACCTGACCTAGAAAAAGGAAGTTTTACAACCTCTTCAGACCCTTGCTGCCACCCAGGTGTCTGTGGTCATCAGTCACCTCGCGATCTCAATCCCCTTCTTCTTCCCCCTTCCCTTAACATAAAAACGAGCCTAACATTCATGCTGACTTCAGATGGTTCTTTATGATGATGGTCCACCATCTTCTTGGTTTTCTGGTTCTCTGAATAAGGAGCTTTCCTTGCCACAACACCTTGTCTCTAGACTTATTGGCTGTTGTGTGGCAAGTCATATGAGCTTGGACTCAGCTACTCATGGCCTCGAGCAGTCTTTCTGTGTCTGATTACATTCAAGTACTGTTTTCATCAGGTCTGAGTTACAGGTTATCTAAATGGGCTTCCCATAAGGAGAAGCAATCATACTACAGAAAATTTTTCTTTGCGTTTTTGGTAGCTGGCCTAAAAAACAATTATTTTAGGCTGGGCAACAGTGACTCATGACTGTCATCCTAGTGCTTTGGGAGGATGAGGTAGGAGGCTCACTTGAAGCTCATTCAAGACCAGCCTGGGCAACATAGCAAGACCCCATCTCTGAAAAAAAATTAGCTGTGTGTGGTAGTGCGTGCCTGTAGTCTTAGCTACTGGGGAGGCTGAGGCAGGAGGATCACTTGAGTCCAGGAGTTCAAGGCTATAGTGAGTTACGATTGTGCCACTACACTTCCACCTGGATGACAGAGTGAGACCTTGTCCCCCTCCTCCAAAAAAAGAAAGATTTTACATTTTCTCAAGATAATTCCTAATTCTTATATTATCAGGTTTTTGATTATTTAGAAAAACTGAACTTTAGAAAGGTTAAGTCTTTATATTCATGTAACTTTCTGTATTGCTATTAAAGTCTTTGGATTATCACTTTTGTGAAATGAATAACCTATTTTACAAAGACCTGTGGTTCTGTTTTGATCAAATGTTTTGAGGCTTTAACATATTTGACAAATGTCCTCAAAATCTAATCCTAGATTAAGTTTGAAATGTTGCAATTCTTCATGTTTTGTTTTCCAGAGTCAAGAAAGCCTTTTTTTTTTTTTCGGACCGAGTCTTACTCTGTCACCCAGGCTGGAGTGCAGTGGCACGATCTCGACTCACTGCAAGCTCCACCTCCCAGGTTCATACCATTCTCCTGTCTCAGTCTCCTGAGTAGCTGGGACTACAGGCGTGTGCCACCACACCTGGCTAATTTTTTGTATTTTTAGTAGAGACAGGGTTTCACCATGTTAGCAAGGATGGTCTTGATCTCCTGACCTCGTGATCCACCCACCTTGGCCTCCCAAAGTACTGGGATTACAGGCGTGAGCCACTGCGCCTGGCCTGCCTTTTTCCTTTTTGAGCTATTTATAGCTTATAGAAATTGGGTTTACCTTTCTCTCTGTACCTAGTATCTCTAGGATTTAAAAAACAATTCAATCCCTCTGGGCCCAAGGACTATCATGGGAGAGGTGGGCACAAAACACTTTTTGATGTACTAATTTTACTTTTAAGGAGTAGAATTAGTTCAGATCCTCCAAATATAGGTACGTAGATGCCTAAACAGCTGATGGCTCAACACACAGAACTTATAGAAAGGTCGGTTTTGTAACTTTGCTATTTGGCTTTTGGTTTTGGCTCTTACGTTATTTAAAAGGTTTTAAGGGTTAATGAATGCTTGCCCACCTCCATTACCATCTGGCCTAAAACATTTAATTGAATACAAGTCTTTTGGCTTTGAGTTCCTTGGCCACAGGGATCCTACCAAGGGATATGATGGACCTGGGGCAGGTAGCCACAACATCCCCAGCAACAATGTGGAACAAAATAAAAGTTTGGCCGTTTATGCTGCCATTGGTATATCTTGGCCAAATGGGAGAATGTCAGCTAAAAATAAAATCTTAAGCCCCCTACTGACTGAATGACCCCCCTCTTGGCTAAGGGGACCCCAGACAAACCTTAAAAACTTAGTCTTCAGGTATAATGTGATGGGAAGTCAGACACACCTCATTATACCCTCTCCCTTTTGTGGTTTAGATACAACAACTAATCAACACAAATGTTAAAATAGAGGTCATAAGACTGACATCACTGAAATTTTGTAGCAATAAAATACCAAATTATAAACAGGACCTAAGGCCATGCCAGGCAAGAGTTAAGTCATGCATCGCTACACTTAAAAAATAAGTTATATTCTCAATGACACAAAGTTTCTCTTTTTCTCTAGCAGCCAAGCAAGCACTGGCCTTAAGACAAACAATATTAAAACAATTACAACTCATCCAGTTCATACATGCTGACTAACTGAACCCCAGTTCCACCAACCATAGCTATAGCTTTGATTAAATAAAAGACTGATTTCACTAATTTTCTCCTGATAAGAAGACTGCTGGCCATGAACTGGTTCTGGCTGGTTATAGAGATTGTGCATTTGCATGCCTTTGTGTTCTGAAAAGACCTTTTGATGTACAGGGCCTAATTGTAGTACATTTAAATGTTCCGTTTTCACCTCAAGGTAAACATGGGTCATATGTAACATGCATGTTTGTACGATACGCATGTGTCAGGATCACCTACATAAATATTCACAGCTTCTCCTGTAACATACATACATTGAATATGTATGCTTAGCCAGCTACTGTCATAGTCCCAGGAGCCCTGGGTAAAATTGACAGTGGGGAACAAACTTACTGACTTTCTTATTGATACAGAGGCCACATATTCTGTAGTTAATACCCGCCTACCTTAATTCAAAGAAGACTGTCTATGATGGCTACAGGAGGGGGTGTTGTGACTTGTATCTTCCTGAAACCTTTAGATTATCATCTTGGAGACCACAATCCATGGGAAAAACTGAAAAGATGAACCATACTCTAAAAAGATGCATTGCCAAAATATATCAAGAAACGTTTGACTTGGCATAAGATGTGGCTGACTGCTGTTGTGGATTCTAGTGGCTCCCTCAAGTTAGTTCAAATTGAGCCCCTTTGAAATATTATCTGGTAGCCCATTCTAGGTTTCCGTCGTGGTGGGAGAACCAACTGATGTTTTAAGAGATTTGGCAATTACCAAATGTTAAGACTCTAGGCACTATACTAACTTCTGTTCATGAGTTTGCTTCTAGCAGAACCACTCTTCCAACAGATGTGGTCCTACATCCTTTTCAACTGGGAAATTGGGTCCTCCCAAATACCTGGAAAGAACAAGGACCTGAACACAACTTTGCTGCCAAGTGGACAAGGCTGTTTGAGCTGCTTATGAACACACACTCCTCAGTTAAACTTGCTGGAGTAAAGCCATGTGCACATTATACTCAGGTCAAGGCAGCACCACCAGAAGACACCCCACTAACCTAGAAACCAGAAAACGGTGGGCTTGTGAGCACTTAAAAGACCGAAAGCTACTCTTTCACCAAAAGATAAGTAAAATGAAAATGTACCCCCTATGTGTCTTGCATGTCTTTTAGGGATTTTTGTTTCCTTGGCAAGACAACTTTTCAGTTAGGATTTTTCAGTCTATTGCCTCTTTCACTAGCATATCACACTGCCGGATTTGTCATCTTAAATCTTGTTCAGTACATGACCACTCTGATCCTATAGTTGTTCCTGTACACATGATTTTAGTCATGTAGCCTCTTGGGCATTAGATTTATGGAAGCTGGTTTTTCAAATCACACATAGGATCCAATTGATAACTCCATACCCAGAGGCCCCATATTTCTTTCTTATGCAGCCCCTCATTAGACACTACATGCAATGCAATAATAAGGACTCACAAGCCTGCAAGCCTACTTTCTACTTACCAAATGGTGTCCTTAAGCTAGCCACCTGTTGCTAGCTTAATTCCTCCTCTACAGCCCCATATTGATACAATTAGACAACAGGCTACCTGGCTTTAATAAACCTTAGAACACCAAAGCAGGCTTAATCTGGGGGCACTTACAGAGACTGCTTTACAGACCTATTCTCCTGGATTCCTAGTGTAATTCTATTAATCTTGGGAGGCATTCTTAAATTCAGCTTTGATGTTCTTCTTTTAGTCATGGTGGCCTACATTCTAGTGAAACTTATTATGTACTGTGTAAACAAAGGTTGTTCAAGTCTCACTAAAACTATCAAAGCAAAAAGTGAAATGCCCATGATCATTGTTCCTAAAAATGGCACTATGAAATATTTCCTTAGCCAGGTCAAATGGTTTCATTCCATAGTCACCCCTTGTAGACGCTGTTTGGCAAGAAGTAGCCAGGTGAGATGATGTCCCATTGTCCCCAATCCCACAAGACTGTGGGATGAACCTTTGACAATGGGGAAATTGAAATAGTGGAGGGAGGCTTAGCATGACTGACTCCATTTTGCCTCTGAACCCCAGGGGTAATATCCTTTAGGTTAAAAGCTTCTGCTTAGCTCTGTACATAGACCAGCTAATTATAGGAGATTAGCTTGCAGTTCAACTTAAAAAAAATGATAACAGTTCTTTTCCCCAAACTAACCCACAAGGAGATAAGGAAGAATACAGACAAATAACAGTGTTATGTTAAAGATTTATAGAAATATTGTGACCTGACCTAGGAAAAAGAACTTTTACAACCTTCTCAGACCCTTCCTGGCACACAGGTGTCTGTGGTCATCAAACACCTCTTGATCCCAACCCCTTCCTTTTCCCCTCCCCTTAATGTAAAAAGGAGCCTAAAACTCATGCTGACTTCAGATAGTTTTTTATGATGCTAGTCCACTATCTTCTTGGTTTTCTGAATAGGGTCGCTTTCTTTGCCCCAACACCTTACCTCTCAGCTTACTTGCTGTTGTGTGGTGAGTGGTGTGAGCTTGGACTTGGTTACATAATCCTCTGGAAGCAGGGAGCTGGGGGAGGAGGGGTTGTCTATCCTCTGTTGACCTAGTAATGGTGGGAGAAAAGGGCAGTCTTCCGGGTTTTGGAAAGCTTTTGCCAAATAGAGGCAGGGCAGCTGATCCTCCAGCTTATTCTCCTCTTTCTGCTTGGCTCGAACTCCCTTTCAGGTCCTGATTCTCTGCCCTGTTTCTGTTTCCCTGTAGCTTTACAAGCAGTCAAGGACAGCTCCCCAAACAGACATCTGGTCCCTAAATCCCAGGATGGGTGCTATTTATTCAGGCTAAGATGCTTATCCTGGCTTTTCCCTGATTATTTTTTAGGGTCCACTTCAAACATTACCCCCTCCTCCATGAAGCAGGCCCTGACTCAGCCTGGAATTGACTGCTTTCTGCTGTAGACTTCCACAGCATGGCTACAAGCCCTTCTGTGACAGAACCAACTTCGCTGCTCTTGCAGCAGAGTTCTTTATGTATGCATGAATGTGATTTTTGCCCGCAGTGGTGCTTAATATTTATTAAATGCGTGAACTAGTGAACTGCAATGGGCAGTGCAAAGAGCCCTGGGTTGGTGGTCAGGGACTTGAAACCTAGTCTTCATTCTACCATGAATTTGCTGTGTGAAATTGGATCCCTCCCTTCCCCTCTTTGGACCTCAGTTTCCAAGTCTGCATAGTGAAACAAATGGCTGGATGGCCCCAAGGGTGTCTTCATGCTCTGATACTCTAATATTCTAATGTTCTGTGCCTCCAGGGTGTTGCCCTCTACACCAGCTTTGGGCAGTACAGGAAATGAGAGGAGCTCATCTCTGTGGCTAATGTTTTGCATAATTAATGTGTTTTGACCTCAGAGATAATAAGGCCCTTTCCAAATGATGGACCCTAGTGGTGTGAGTGGGGGAACTGTGGTTGGGAGTGGGGGAATTACTTGGGGACAGGGGAATACTTTTAGATCCTTCATGGTAGGGGTACCTTGTCAGATTAAATGAACATTTACGAAGCACCCTTAAACTGCTCTTTCAATCTTCTTTCATTTACTAGCAAATATTCACCAAGCCTTTATTATAATGTGAGGCACTCTGCTAGATGCTGGAGTTACAAAGCTCACAAAAATAAACACAATTTCTGCTCTTGTTTATGGATCCCATAGTCTTGTGGAAGAGATAGATAGATTATTATCATCATACATAAATATAAAATAGCACTGATGACTAGTGCCAGTCAGGGAACTCCAGGAAGCTCCCCCTTGACCCCAAAATTATACTTGCATTGTGACCTGAAGGCTGCATTGGCAATGAATAGCTGAAGACAAAGAAATAGAGTCTCAGCAGGAACAGAACATGCAAAGGCCCTGTGGAGAGAGGAAGCATGGTGTCAATAAAAACAAAAAAGCCAGCATGTCTAGAACAGAGAGATGAGAGAGAGTAGGGTGAAGATGTGGCCAGAGGCAGGAACTAATACTTATCAAATACTTACCATGTGCAAGATACCACTCTAGGTGTTTAATGCAATTAATTCTCACAATAACCATATGAGGTAGTAGCATTATATCACTATTTTACAGATGAGGACATTGAGGCACAAAAAGATTCAGAAGGTAACTTGCCCAAGGTTCCACTGGCAATAAGGGCCAGAGTCAGACTGTAAGTTTAGGCTGTGTGGCCCAGAACCCAGTACATAGATGAGCTGAGTGTCAAACCATAAATGTTCTTGCATCCCATGTTAGGAAGTTCTATGTTTACCCTAAGAGCCACGGGAAGCTGTTGACCCCTTAACAAGGGAATGATGTAATTAGATGTTTTGCAGACAGGTTAAGAAAGGAATGATGGGCCAGACGCGGTGGCTCACGCCAGTAATCCCAGCACTTTGGGAGGCCGAGGTGGGTGGATCACCTGACATCTAGAGTTCGAGACCAGCCTGGCCAACATGGTGAAACCCTGTCTCTACTAAAAATACAAAAATTAGCTGGACCTGGTGGCAGGCACCTGTAATCCCAGCTACTCGGGAGGCTGAGGCAGGAGAATCGCTTGAACCCGGGAGGTGGAGGTTCCAATGAGCCAAAATTGTGCCATTGCACTCCAGCCTGGGGAATAAGAGCAAGATTTTGTCTCAAAAAAAAAAAAAAGAAGAAGAAGAAGAAGGGAATGATGTAATTAGATGTGTTTTGCATGTGTTTCAGCTGCAGTGTGGACTAGCAAGGAGTTGGGATGGGTCCAGAGTAGCATGGCATATACCAGTTAGGAGGTCATGGTGCTAGAACTAGCTTGGACTAGTGTACATGGGCATGGTGAAGATGAGAAAGATTGGATGGATTTGAGAGAAATTTAGGAAATAGAATCTGCAGAACTTGGTGACAGATTGGATATAGGGAGTGAGGAAGAGATTGGTTTTTGGAGGCACTCTGGGTACATAGAGTGAATGGAAGAGAACCAGGATTTCAGAAAGGGAAGAGGGTTGGAGAGACCATGAGTTTGAGGAACTGTTGAGTATGGATCTCCTTCGAGATGTCTCGGGGGTGATATCAAATGGCAGGTGCATAAATAAAGCTGGGTGAAAGTTTTATATGTTATTTGCAATTGGTGATTAATGCGACAGGTAAGAATGAAATTAACCAGGAAGAAGGTGGGCAGCAAGAAAGTCCTGGACTCTAAGCTTTAATGGACAAGCAGCAGAGGAGAAATTTGCAGAGGAGACCCCAAAGGAGTGGCCACAGGGGAAGGAGAAGAGCAGCAGGTGTCTCTGAAGTTGCAGGGAGAGACTGGTTAAGGAGAGATGATGAGCACGGGTAGGTGCTGCTGCAGGGTGAGGTGGGACTTGGGTTAAAATGGAGACATGCAGGCCACTGGTGCTGTCAGTGGGAGCTGTTTTGGTGATTCAGAGGTGTGGGAGTCCACACAGGGATGGGATGGGTTGATGAATGATGGGAAGTGCTACGATGTGAATGTTTGTGTCCCCCAAAATTCATAGGTTGAAATTATAACCCTCAATGTAATAGTATTAGGAGGATGAGCCTTTGGAGAGGTGATTAAGTCCTGACGGGATTAATGCCTTTATAAAAGGGGCCCAGGGGAGCTCTTTTTTCTCCTTCCACCATGTAAACCACAGCAAGAAGATGCCATTCATGAACCAGGACAAAGGCTCTAACCAGACACCAAATCTGCCAATATTGATCTTGAACATCTTAGACTTCAGAACTGTGAGAGATAAGTTTCTGTGGTTTATAAGCTATCCAGTTTATGGTATTTTTTAATAGCAGCCTGAACAGACTAGGATAGAAAGTAAGAAGAAGAAGACAGCATAGTGTAGGCAGCTATTTTGAGAAGTGGAGGGGTAAAAAAGGGGAAAGAGGGTGATAGCTGGAGGAGAATGAGGACCAGGTGAGAAGTTTTTCTCTTTTTTCCTCCCCCTTCCCTCCCTCCCTCTCCTCCTCCTCTCCCTGTCAAAATACTTAAAAGGTAGCTTGACTCTTTGTTTGGGGCTCAGTCCTTTAGATGTTAATCCAACTGGGTCAGTACACCTAAATAATTAAGTAATTCCCCTCAATCCCTCGGTCTCTCTGATTCCTTAATTATCCCGCTGCACTGCCACTCTTTTCTAATGATGGGAGGGAGTTGAGTGTATCTAAATGCATAGAAAGCACTCAGTTGGGAGGAAGAGTTAATTAACACAGTAGGATTCCTGGGAGGGAAGGAGTACACAGGGTGGGAAACCGCAGGATGGAGCAGCCTCTCCACTGCAGCAGAAGGAAGGAAGGCAAGGCGTGTGCAGGTGTTGGTGGTTGATTTGCTTGGCGTTGGAAGCTGAGGGACTGCCTGTCTGTTGACTGTTATGTTCTCTGACAAGTAGGAAGCAAGGACCTCTGCTGAGAGCTGGCGACGGGAGGGGGTTCGGAGGCATAAGAAAAATGGAGAAGCTCTGGAATCATTATGGAAGGTGGGAAGAAGCTAGCCAGGGAAACCAAGGAGATTTCTGTGAGGAATAAAGACATTTAATGACTGGCAATCATGACTCTATAAGAAACCAGTTGGCCCAGTTCTCTGACTCCCTACCAACACCACAATGCTAAGCTTCTTGGATACAGATGCAGAGAAAGTACATAGCTGGCTTCATCCACGGCTAGGGTGATCAAAGATGAGGGACAAAGGAATTTAGGGTCTTAGCAAAAATGTTATTGGACCGGGAGCAGTGGCTTATGCCTATAATCCCAGCACTTTGGAAGGCCGAGACAGTAGGATTGCTTGAGCCTGGGAGGTTGAGACCAGCCTGGGCAACATAGTGAGACCTTGTCTCTACAAAAAAGTACAAAAATTAACTGGGGTATGGTGGTGCCCACCTGTAGTCCCAGCTACTTGGGAGGCTGAGGTGGAGGATTGCTTGAGCCCAAGAGGTTGAAGCTGCAGTGAGCTCTGATTGTTGCCACTGTGCTCCAGCCTGGGTGATGGAGTGAGATCTTGTCTCAAACAAACAAACAAACAAACAAAACAGGCAACAACAACAACAAAAAAAACTGTTATTGAAAGAAAAACTGGAATGTAAGGTAGCTAGAGGAGAGAAGTCAAGACAGGACAGAATGGGCAATCTGGAAGAAAGCAGAGGACCATGGCAATTGAGAAGAGTGAGCAGGGCTGGTGGGAACGGTTGAACCACAAAGCTGGAGGATGAGCTGGCTGAGCGTGGGATGCTTGAGATAGTCTGGAGGGGGAGCGGTTATAAGTGATAAGTCCCAAGCAGGACATGGCTGTGGATAACTGAAGTAGAGGAGGGGTGAGGTCGTTGGAAATGGGGCCCCAAGGATCTGAGAGGCCAGAGTATGGCCAGGTCACCATCTGCGTGGTTGGTGATGTCATCCAGGAGGTTGCAGAGGACAAGGGGTGGAGGAAGTCTGTAAACCAGGAGCCAAAGTCTTTGATAAATGACAGGGCAGGACCTGCAAGTCCAGTAATGACAGCAGGGAGTATGTGGAGGGTCCAAGGCAAAAATGCAGAGCCTGAAGGGAAGAGGGTCTTCTCTCAATGTCCACATCAGCCTGGGAGGTGAGTGGATCGGTTTCGCCATAACACAGGAGGAAGCCAAGACCTAGGAGGGTAGGCAGTGTGTCATGATTTGCAGATGGTAAGTGGCAGAGTGGAAACTTGCATCTCTCCTGCACTATATCCTGTGTTGCTCATGAGTACAGTTGCTGGGCTTGAACTTGGGTGGGTGCCCTGCCCCAGAATCTCACTTCTCTCCACCTTGAGCTCGAGGGCCCCTGCATTGCTGGAGGAGGGTCCATCATGAATCTCAGGAGAGTGCTTAACAGTAATGCTGTCTCCTTTCCCACCATGACTGCAACCTGTCATAGCCAGCGAGGGTGACTGACCATCCACCCTTTCTCTCCCTCTGCTCTCAGTAAACCCTAGAGGAAAGGGAGCAAGGAGCAGGGAGAGAATAAGTTGGGGGACTGTCAGAGATGGGGTCAGCCTAGGGGCTGCAGCAGAATATGAGTAACACCAGCCAACTTTCTTGAGCATCTATAATGTGCTATGAGGTGCTTTTAATACTGAATTTTGTTCTCTAGGCAGCCCTGTGAAGTGGCAACTATCATCTGCACTGTTCAGATGAGGCCACTGAGGCTTCCGAGAGCTTAGAGAAGGACAAGCTGAGGGCTTCACTTTGTGACTTCTTCTGTGTGGCTGTAGGTGTCGGAAACAACCGGCAGAGCCAATGAGATTCAAAAGAAGAATCTGTAGAGAGTGATCCAACCCCATAGAGCTTTTTATGGGGAAAGGGGAGCTTTTCTAAGCCCCACATCTAGTATAGTTTAGACACACAGTACAGTGTAGCAGAACCCTCACACCTATTTTTGGTTAAGATTCAGGACTTTTCAACAGCAAAGACAGAGCCAGGAGGTCTAGAGCAGGCAATGTGAAGCCCTGAGCTGCCAGTAGATCTAGGCCCCCTGGGGACCCAGCACTCTCCAACCAAACATGTCCTCACTCCCACATCTATCCCCTGCCTCCCACCATGTATGCAGCACCATGACCACCATGTGGTCCTGAGCCCAGCAGTGCATACAAGTGAGAATATGAAGCACGAATAACCTCACCAGGAGAGAGAGGTGGAACAATGACTCTGCTAACTCACCGTGAGGCTACAGGCAAGTTGCAGACAAGATTTGCAGAGACCACAGGGCAGGCAAGGAAATCAACTTCTAAGAGGGTAACAGGGTCCAAAATAACAGCCTCTGTCTTATTTCTCCTGGTTTCCACCCCAGTGCACAGCCTGGGAGGGGAACAGCTGGAGGGGAGATCCTGAGATCAGAAAATGGGCAACACAGCTAAGCACAACTGTGCATGGTCTGGAGCCGGGACAGGCAATGGGCCTGAAACCATGTCCTGAAGGTTGGCCAAGGGCCCTGGAGAAGCTTAGTTGGAAGAGAGAAGTCACACATGTGGCACTTGAAGGAATCAGAACCAGCCCTATTTTCTGTGCCCGCAATGCAGATCTGAGGCCCATGAGAAGTGGCGGGATGGGGAGAATCTGAGTTCCATTCTAAGGAGGAACTGTCCAGTGGTTCACACTGTCCAACAAGGCAAGTGTCCTCTGAGGCGGTGAACTCCCCTACCTGGGGATAGTCCTGCCCAGGTGCTCAACTGTCAGGGAGCTCCCTGCTGTGGACAGGGCCGGGCTGACTCTGTGCCTGTCCTGCTCTGGTGTGTCCTGACTGCTAGGTGGCCTGATCTGTCACTCTCCCATTTCTGCTGCACGGGTAGGGGAAAATGCAGAAGGGAAGGTGGAGCTGCCAGGAGAGCCTCTCCTTCCCTCTGAACTTGGGCCTTCCAGTGTCCCAGGCTGGGGATGGAAAAGAGAGAGTATGAGGACGCTTATCAGGTCATCTTTTGACCCCCTTCTGCCCGGGGTCCAGTTCTTCTCACAAAGGCTCGCCAGGATGCTATACACAGAAGCCCTGGGCTGCGTCACCTCTCGCTCAGAGAAGTGGAGCGGGTGGGGGCAGAGGGAAGGGTCATATTGCCCCAGCCCTTTCCCAGCAGCGCAGAGCTGGGACGTGAGAACCAGGCAGGGGAAGCATAAATCCAGTCAGATCCCAGCCCTCTCATCTTTCTTCAGATCCCACAACCTCTGGAAATCTCTCAGGACATAAGTGGTGCTCAGGGTTTTTTCTTAAAAACCCCAAATCCTACTCTCCTCCATGATAATGAGCCCAGGGAGATTCAGGTATTGAGATCAAGGCTAGAGTGGTCAGGGGAGGTCGAGGGTGGAGGGAGGGAAGACTGGGTAGCATGAAGAGTCTGGTTTGTGCCGCTGTGAAACATGCATGGATTTATTCTTGGTATCAGCAGTTTAGTAGAAAACTCTTATTATAGCCCCTGCCCAGGGGGTGGTGATAAAGAGGTAGAAATTGGAGTCACTGAGGCTTAGTGTTTGGGAGCTAATCATCTCTTGGCCAGTCCTGCTTCTATTCATTAACAAGCAAAGGGGGCTGGGTATGGTGGCTCATGCCTGCAATCCCAGTTACTCAGGAAGCCAAGGTGGGAGAATTGCATGAGGCCAGTTCAAGGCCAGCTTGGGTGACATAGAGAGCCCCTGTGTCTAAAAATATTTTTAAAAAAATTATCCTGGCATGTGGACACACACTTGTAGTCCCAGCTACTTAGGAGGCTGAGGAGGGAGGATGACTTGAGCCTGAGAGTTCGAGGCTGCAGTGAGTTGTGGCTAGGCCTCTGCACTCCAACTGGGTGACACAGCAAGACCTTGTCTCAAAACAAAAAAAAGCAAATGAGCAAGCAAGCGGTGAGATCAACCATGGCCATGTTTCTCTTCCACCTGTCCTCCTCCCACATCACGCTTCACTCCCCATCCCTGGAGAACCCCAGCTGGCTCTGGAGTAATTTTCCAATCAGATGGGGTGCTGAACTCTACTAGTAGAGATGAGCAGCTGGGGCCTTGAGAAGAAAGAAAGACCTAGAATGGAGTTTTGTAACCATCCAGGGCTGCCTTGTGTGGGCGGACTCTCTGGAAGGGATAATTACTCAGAGAGCTCTGGGCAAGGGATGGGCAGGAACAGAAGAACCTTGGGATGGAGGTGGGGTAGGGGTACGGGTGAGGAGAACCAAGCATCCTTAGTTGTTTGTTCTGGGAACCTTAAAGGAACAGGTATTCAGCCACGGGGTTCGGTGATCCCAACCTGAGGCCTGTTTAAGTGGTGACCCAGGAAAATTGAAGGCAGATTACACAGGTCTTGGGATCTGCAGGGGCCTGGGGCAGGAGAGGATTGGCAGGGGGGCTGGGGCTTGGTGGGATAGCCTGATCGAAGGGTGTTCCTAAAATGAGATGTACCCAGTGTGGTGGTACAAGATATCAACACCCTGAGGCATGAAAGCTAGAAACGTAGAAACTGCTTTTCCTCGGTGGCACCAGGAGTCTGTTTCATTATCAAACAAGGTTAAGCTGGAAGATTCCTTTTCCAGAGGAGAGTTTGGCAGCACAGCAGTGGAGTGTGTGTGTGTGTGTGTGTGTATAGGGGTGATGGAGGGGTGTAATTCTGATAGGATAGTGCTAGGGGTTCTTGTGCTGGGTGTCACCAGCAGAAGCATAGCTGGGATGGAGGATGGCTGTTAGGGACAGGGGTTGTACTATTAAAGCAAAATTATCCAGTGCCGCTTATTAAAGCACAGTAAGGCAGACATTACTTAGGACTTTCGAGATAGGTACAGGTACCAGTGCAACAGGGTCTTGCAGCTGGGGAGAGAAGTTGGGCTCATCTCCAAATACAGCATGGGTGAGTGAAAATGTAAAGCCAAGGAGCAGGATGAGGTCAGTGGATGAAAATTACTAAGATGAAACATCAGGGGCATGGGGGCATTCTGGCTAAACCTATCTAACAGGATTCCTGCCGCAGATAGGCCAGGGTGATCAGATATAACCTGGGCCATGGTGCAGGCTGAGGAACCTGGTCAGATATCCAGGGTGATCAGATATTGAGGATGGGGATTATTTGCTAAATTGACTTAGCAGGGCTCTTTGCTAAAACTGGATTTTACAAGGAAGTGCCCAGATAAACCTAGCAGAAGATTTGAAAGGCATAACTAAAGTTTGGGCAAGCAAAACTTCTTTGTCAGCACCTCAAGAATACATTTCCCAGAAAATAGACCTCTCTCTTACTCCCTCCCTGCCTGCCCACCTGCCTCTCCCGTCCTTCCTTCCCTCCTTTCTCCTTCTCCCTTCCTCTTTTCTCTTCTCCTCCTCCTCCCTCTCCCTCTCCCTCTCCTCCTCCTCCTTCCCCTCCTCTCCTCCTCCTCCTCCTCCTCCCTCTTCTTCTTCTTCTTCTTCTTCTTCTTCTTCTTCTTCTTCTTCTTCTTCTTCTTCTTCTTCTTCTTCTTCTTCTTCTTCTTCTTCTTCTCCTCCTCCTCCTCCTCCTCTTCCTCCTCCTCCTTCTCCTTCTCCTTCTCCTTCTCCTTCTCCTTCTCCTTCGGACAGGGTCTCACTCTGTCACCCAGGCTGGAGTGCAGTGGTGTGATCTCAGCTCTGCAACCTCCACCTCCTGGGTTCAAATGATTCTCCTGCTTCAGCCTTTGGAGTAGCTGGGATTACAGGCACAAGCCACCATGCCCAGCTAATTTTTATATTTTTTAGTAGAGGCAGAGTTTCACCATGTTGGCCAGGCTGAACTTAATATTTTTTAATCAGAAAAAAAATATGCTGTGGTTTTAAAAATGAATACAACTGAAAGGCTTATAATGAAAACCAGCAATCTCCAATCCCATCCCCTCTCCAAGCCCCCAGCCTGGCTCCTTCAAGGTAAGACTGTTAACTCTCCGGACTATTCTGCTATAGTTGGTCATTCATATTCCTCAAGGTGATGCATATACTTTTATTTTTATTATTTATTTATTTTTCTTGAGACAGAGTCTCATTCTGTTGGAGTGCAGTGGCACAATCTTGGCTCATTGCAACCTCTGCCTCCCGGGTTCAAGTGATTCTCCTGCCTCAGCCTCCGGAGTAGCTGGGATTACAGGTACCCACTGCCACACCTGGCTAATTTTTGTATTTTTAGTAGAGACAGGGTTTCACCATGTTGACCAGGCTGGTCTTGAACTCCTGACCTCAGGTGATCCACCTGCCTCGGCCTCCCAAAGTGCTGGGAACTACAGGCATGAGCCACCGCGCCTGGCCAAAATTTCACCCATTTTTATTATTCTTCTTTTGTGATCTATGATAATTTCTCTCCTATTCCACCCCTTGGTTTTTGACAAAATCAAAACTCAGGTCTTTCCTGCCTCCGGGCCTGGGTGTGCAGGAGGCATAGAGGTCACCACAAGCCCCAGGCCAGCTCAGGCTCTGTGTTGTCCACCCAGGACTGCTACAGAGGGAGTCTTGGTGCCTAAGGAGTGGCTGACAGTAAGGAACAACAGCCAAGGAGGTATATCAGACAGGTTGCTCATCAACTCCCAGCCTGATTCTAGAAAGAACTCCACTCTCCAACCAGTCCAGATACAGAGGAGTCCGTTAGTGAACCAAGGACAGACCTTTCTCCCACAGATGGCCCAGGCACATGAAAAGCTAAGAAAATAAATGACGGTTCACCACCTGGTTGCTTCAATATTGATGGTTTGCTTAGAAAAGTCATACAAATGGATGTGGCCTTGTTTGAGATGAACCAGTCGGATTCAAAAGTGGACAGTTCAGAATCTGAGGATGAAGATGACAGCTTCCATTGTGAAGTCACCATTGATAACATTCAGCTTCCTAATTCTGAAGGTGGAAAAGGCAAGACTGAAGTTTTGGACAGTCTGGTAAGTAAAAACAAAAACAAAAACAAAAACAACCTCAGTATTTACAATAAATAATTATTGTTCACTGTGCATTATGGATTAATTTCCTTTCTTGTGTACTTTTTATTTTCATTGTTTAGCATTGCCCCTCCTCTCCTATTTCTTGTTTTTCTATGAACTTATTTATTTATTTGTTTTTAAGACAGGGTCTCACCCTGTTGCCCAGGCTGTATAGCAGTGGTGCAATAGTGGCTCATTGCAACCTCAGTCACCCCGGGCTCAAGCAATCCTCCCACCTCAGCCTCCTGAGTAGCTGGAACTACAGGTGTGCAGCACCATGCCCAGCTTTTTTTTTTTTTTTTTTTTTGTAGAGACAGGGTTTCACTATGTCGCCCAGGTTGGTCTCAAACTCCTGGGCTCAAGCAGTCTGCCCGCCTTGGCCTCCCAAAATGCTAGGATTACAGGCGTGAGCCACTGCGTCCAGCCTGACCTTATATATTCTGCTCAGATGCTCCAAACCCCTTCCCACTTGGTCCAACACCCAATTTATGGCCCAGTGGGATTTTTTCCAGGGAGCTCTGCTCTGTTGCCTGGGGACCTCTCTCTGCTGCATCTCTGTGTGCTGGTGCCTGGGAATTCCTCTTTCTCAGTTTACATGTTTGTTTAAATAGAGTTTCCAAAGCTCCCTGAGAAAGAGTGCATGAGAATAAACACTTCTAGTCCTGACATGTCTAAAAAGTTCCCCATTTGGACCTTATTCTTGATAGTTCAATGTGAAAAGAATTCCAAGTTGGAATTATTTTCTCTCTGATATTGGAAGTTGTTTTTCCACTGCAACCTCTGCCTCCCGGGTTCAAACGATTCTCCTGCCTCAGCCTCCAGAGTAGCTGGGATTACAGGCACCCACCATGCCCGGCTGATTTTTTGTGTTTTTAGTAGAGATAGAGTTTCACCATGTTGGCCAGGCTGGTCTTGAACTCCTGACCTCAAGTGATCCACCCGCCTTGGCCTCCCAAACTGCTGGGATTACAGGCATGAGCCACTGTGCCTGACCATATCTTTTTATCTGAATGAGTCTGATGCAATTCTGATTCTCAGCTCCTTCCATGGTTTCATCCCAAGGGGCTTCCACTGCCTTTTCCTTATGCCTGGCCTGGCTCTTTTTTCTTTCATAAGCTGGGCACTCAGTGAGCCCTTTCAATTTGGAAATTAATGTCCTTCCATTCTGGCAAATCATCCTGCATTAATTGATCATTTCTTCCCTTCCATTTTTCTCTTTTCTTGAAACTCATATAAGTAGGATGTTGCAACTTTTGCTTGTTTTTCTACTTTTATATTTTATCCCTTGATTTTTTTTCTTTTCTTTTCTTTTTTTTTTTTGAGAAAGGGTCTCATTCTGTCACCCAGGCTGGAGTGCAGTGGTGTGATCATGGCTCACTGCAGCCTCAAACTCCTGAGCTCACGTGATCCTCCTGCCTCAGTCTCTTGAGTAGCTGTGACTAAAAGAGCCTACCACCACGTCTGCTTGATTTCTTTTTGTTCTACTTTCTAGGAGATTTCCTTAACTTTGTGTTTCAATTCTTTTATTTCTTTTAAAATTTTTTGATCTCATATTTTTAACTTCCAAAGGCCTTTCTGATTCTCTGATAAATTCTGTTTTTATTGCATCCATTACTTGTCTTACAGATGCAAAATTTTCTTTTATACCTTCAGGGATCTTACAGTTTTGTTTTGTTTGTTTTTCTTTTCTTTTTTTCCTTTTCTTTTTTTTTTTTTTTTTTTTTTTTGAGACAGAGTCTCGCTCTGTCACTCAGGCTGGAGTGCAGTGGTGTGATCTCGGCTCACTGCAACCTCCACCTCCCAGGTTCAAGCAATTCTCCTGCATCCTGAGTAGCTGGGACTACAGGTGCGCCCCAACATGACTGGCTAATTTTCGTATTTTTTAAATAGAGACAGGGTTTCATCGTATTGGTCAGGCTGGTCTTGAACTCCAACCTCAGATGCATCCGCCTCGGCCTCCCAAAGTGCAGGGATTAGGCGTGAGCCACCGTGACCAGCCCATTTTGTTTAAGAAACAAGGTCTCCTTATGTTGCCTAGGCTGGTCTCAAACTCCTGAGCTCAAGAGATTCCCCCTGCCTCAGCCTTCCAAAGTGCTGGGATTACGGATGTGAGTCACCACACCTGGCCTTTTTATTTTTCTTCGAGACAGGGTCTTCTTTGCTCTGTCACCTGGGTTGCAGTTCAGTGGTGTGATCATGGCTCACCAAAGCCTTGACCTCCCAGGCTCAAGTGATCCTCCCACCTCAGCCTTCTGAGTAGCTGGGATTATACGGTGCTTGCCTAACTGATTTATTTTATTTTTTGTAGAGACAGGGGTCTCTCTATGTTGCTCAGACTGGTCTTGAACTCCTAGCTTCAAGGTATCCTTCCTCTTTGGCCTTCCAAATTGCTGGGATTACAGGTGTAAAGCACCACACTTGGAAATATGGGAAGATTTGTATTTTTCTTTTTTTAACCACACAGAAAAAATTGTATCTGTTTTCTGCAGAAAGCCTGTTTCCTCTGTATTTGTGTGTTTGGTCTACTCTTCCAACTTGAAGTTTTATTCAAACTCCTGTGACTCTTTGACTTCATTCATGGTTAAGATGGAAGCAGGTGGAGGGGCCTAGAAACTCAGGGTGCATAGACAGAACTAATGGGCAGGTGCACCCCACTCTAGATGGAGGCTCCAAGCTGGCTTTTTTCTAGAGCCTCTCCAATGTCAGCATCTGAAGGTCTTTTCTTTGGGGTCTTTGGTCTCCCGCCTTGGGAATATATACCTTGCTGCCTGCATTCCCGGCACAGAGAGAGGGAGGGGGCTTACCCAGAAAGACTGTCACACAGTCTGGCTTTTCAACCACTCTCTCTTTTTTTTTTTTGAGACAGAGTCTTACTCTGTTACCCAGCCTAGACTGCAGTGGTACAATCTTGGTTCACTGCAACCTCCGCCTCCCGGGTTCAAGCAATTCTTATGCCTCAGCTTCCTGAGTAACTGGGATTACAGGAGCACACCACCATACCCAGTTAATTTTTGTATTTTTAGTAGAGACTGCGTATCACCATGTTGGCCAGGCTGGTATCAAACTCCTGACCTCAAACGATCCACTCACCTCGGCCTCCCAAAGTGTTGGGATTACAGGCATGAGCCACCGCGCCTAACCTTCAGCCACTCTTTATCCTCATCCTGATTGTGCTTGCTGTACCCATGACTGGAGCGTCTCCACTGCAGTCCTTGAGAGAGGAAGCATCTGGCCTCTTCCTGGTGGAGTTGCCTGGTTGTGTTGGCTGCAGTAAGGGACTCGGGAAATCTAACTCCTCCATGTGCAGATTTTTAACCAGTCTCCCTGTTTTCAATCCAGGTGTCATCCCTACCAAACACTTCCACATGCTGAGGCTTGGCCTTGGGCAGAAATTAGTCATGTCCCCTCGGTAACCCCCTTTGCTGGCTTCAGGTTGTAGCTTCCTTTGCTCTCTGCCAAGCCCTCCATACAATTTCCATCTTCAAAATCTTATTGACATTTCTCATCTGCTCTGGTTTCCTCTCCCTTCTCTTTGCCCTTGAGGGTTTATACCATTCTTCTTCCTTTGCTGTCTTTTAAGGGGCTTAGGGAGTGAGCAAACACAGATGTGTCAAAGTGGTACTCAAAAACATTTTATGAAGATAATATGCTGCAGGGTTCATTGTAAAGATTATTGGGCAGATATTAGAGGAATCATAAGAAAGCAAAACCTGAGAAAGTGATGAAAGTGGGGAGCTGTTTGCTGTGCCTTGGCTTCCCCAGTAACCAAAAGCAAGCCCTGTCCCCAGGCTCCCCACTCTGCACCAAGCAAGAAACCATGATGGGTTCTGATGTCTTTTAAAATGGAAGATGGAAAAATGGAAGAAGGCACAGAAGGTGAGGAAGGGCACACTCTTTGGAATTGACATCCCTCCCCTCCCTGTGAACAATTCTAGACCTGGGAAGCTGCTGGCAGAGAGAGAAGGCAGGCAGGGGCAAAAGTAGATGCCTGACCCCTGGCATGAGGTCTGAGAAGAGGAGACCTGCCCTGGGGATTGGTGACTTGTCTGTATTGTCACTAGTGTTGTAGAGAGGCGCTGCAGATGGGTTGGATAGAGTGACATTGCCTGCCAGACTGCTTCCCAAGACAAATCATTCAGGAAAAGAGTTGGGTCTGCTACCTGGCAGTGCTTTCTTAAGTGGGGTGGGTCTACAGAAGAAGGAAAGGCTGCACTGTGTAGGAAGCTTATGGTGTTTGCAATGAGAATGTGGGAGTCTGACTCTTGGCTCTATGACTTTACAACAACTTGAGCACAGCACTTAACCTCTTCAAGCCTCAGTTTTCTCTTTTATACAATGGGGATAGTACTCCCACCTCGTGCAGTTGTGAGGATGAAATGAGGTAGGCCTGTGCTTGGCATGCTGCAGGTACTCAAAAATGACTTGTGAATGTGATAAGAACGATACTAGAGGCAGAAATCTCCCTGCATCCCTCTCACCCCTGCCCCCTAATTCCTAGCCCACATCTATTGTAAACGACTTACAAAAGGGGTGGAGCCTGGGAAGTGATCCTCCCACTTCCACTCACAAGGGATGCCCGGGCCCTGCTGATTTCTCCCCTTTGGGCACTGTCCAGAGACCCTGGGAAGAAGTAGGTTCGAGTGCCCGTAGGCAGCCCTACCTCCAAGTGTTTGGGCTCTGGTGCCCCACTCTCTGAGCCCACCCAGAAAGGCCGGAGGGAGGGAAGGGAATCCCTGGGGCTCTTCACAGCCTCCAATCTTCCCCTCTCCTTCCCTTCCATCTGGAGAGCAGGCTCATGGGAGCCACGTGAAATCAGAAATCCCTTTTGTTCCACAGAGACTCACCATCTTTTCCCAAGACATAAGGCCAAGAACTGCAAAGCCCAGAGTCTCAAAGGTAGCAATTCAGGCTGCTAGAAGCATGGGACGGGCATTCAACTGCCTTCCAGCTGTCTGCTGAAACGGGCTCTCTGGTCAGCTAGGCAAGAGATCTTGGGGGATCCTTGGGTTGCAGCAGTGCTGATGAGGACTGGAAGATGGTTAGAGGAACCCACACCATACACAAGGTCACGCAGGCGTGTGCATATGAACATGTGTGTAATTTCTCATATTAAATCCCCTCATACATGCCCTCTTACACACAGGCCAGCTTCTCATGCCAGAGAAGTAAGTCTGAACCAAAGTAAGTCTCTAGATCTAACTACCAGATTTCTGGATATGTAGGGGGCAGAGGGGCCTGCTAGGTGACTGAAAATCAGCTAAATTCAAAATGTGAAACAGTCTATGGGACAAAATGATCTAGTTTCTTTGTTGAAATAAATGTGGGGTAACAAACAGAGGGAGAGAGAATCCGTAAACTAAGAGACTTAAGAGACATAACAACTAAAGATAGACACATCTCACTCACCTGCATTTGAAGTGGCACAGGCACCCCTCCCATCTGCCCAAGCTTAAGCTTGTGAAGAAGGGTAAATGGGGTCACAGGAAGTTTTGTAAAAATTAGGCTGGCTAAGAGCAGCCTTATTTCCAGGAAACCATCAGCTTCTTCCTACCCGTCATTAGATAAAGGATTGTTTCCAGGGGCTAGAACAACATGCTTAATAGAATAGGTGCTGAGGCCGGGCGCGGTGGCTCAAGCCTGTAATCCCAGCACTTTGGGAGGCCGAGGCGGGCGGATCACGAGGTCAGGAGATCGAGACCATCCTGGCTAACACTGTGAAACCCCGTCTCTACTAAAAAATACAAAAAACTAGCCGGGCGACGTGGCGGGCGCCTGTAGTCCCAGCTACTCCGGAGGCTGAGGCGGGAGAATAGCGTAAACCCGGGAGGCGGAGCTTACAGTGAGCTGAGATCTGGCCACTGCACTCCAGCCCGGGAGACAGAGCGAGACTCCATCTCAAAAAAAAAAAAAAAAAAAAAAAAAAGAATAGGTGCTGAGTTGATGATTCCTCTTTTAGAGGTCCAGAGACACACCCCGGAATGTTTGGATATAAAAAGCCCTTCTAAATATCAACATCATGCTGTCATGATGTGTGATGATGTGAGCTCACAGCAGTGTCGATAATTTGAGAGATCCTGGAGAGCTGTTTCAAGGATAGAGATGGGGGAGCAGGTTGTCGTGTTCCCATGACAGCCTGTCTCATTGCCATAGCAACACAACTCTGCCTCCATCCTGTGGAGTCCCGGTTTCCGTAATGGGTGGAACACGGTGGCACTTCACTGTATGGGGATGGGTCCTGTGATCTCTCTGGGAAAGAACGTTTTCATCCTAGACTGTGCAGGATAGGGGTACCCCGAGGCTGTTAAGTAGTGCTGTATTTTCTTGTAAGCAGGAGGGTGGATTTCCTGGGGTTTTCCCACTGACGAGCTCTACTTCTTCCTACCACAATTTCTACTCCCCAGCTATTGCACCCCCAAGTAAGTCCCCATGAGGCAGGCTACCCTTTCTTGATCTGCACCTGGCTGACTCAGATGGAAACCCTGCCATGGCAGAGAGGCATGACATGTCAATGGGGAAGACAGGCTCTGGCATCAGGAGACCTACTAGGCTTGGAGCTCATTGCCAATGTGCCTGGAGTGAGTGGTTTCTCCTTCTTGACTTCAGGGTTCTACCTGTAAAGATTGGGCTAATGCCTGCCCATCACCCTGGGTAGTTATGAGGATGAAGGAAAGCAATATGTGTAAAGACCCAACCTGGCTCCCTGGAGGGGAAGGGGAAGAGTGAGTAGCTGGTCCACTGTGGATGCCCCTCGCATCCAAGACCCCAGCAGAGGTCTGACTGTGGGGCTTGGGTGATATTTAAGCTTTAATGGACAGGGTAGTGATTGGCATCATCTTCCAGATCAAGCTGCCCAACTTCCATGGGAAAGGGAAAGGTACTTAATCAGTCCATCTCCCCCGTGCCACCCTGATTCCCCAGTACTACTCAAAGTGTGGCAGTGAGCCATGCCCCTCTGCAAAATGTTACCCATCCTCAGGGAGATAAGTCTAGGCATTCTGAGGACATCTCCAGAAATTTTTATAGAAATTTGATATTGCTGAAACATTCCAGCGGCATCCAATTTGGTCTTCTTTTGTTGTTTTTAAATTTTTCAGAGTTTCAGTGATCCATTTTAATTTTTTTTTAAGTACCAATCTGCAATGGATTGGAGAACTAACTGCCTGTTCCTTCATTATATCTAGTATTGGAAGCACTGACCTTAATGACACCAGAGGCCTCTTGAAACCAGCTAACCATCCATTGAGGATGGAAGGGGAACAGCCTCATCAGAGCGCTTGCAAAAATGAGCCACAGATCACACGTCGGTGAGTTATGCAACATTTCTTTTATTGCCTCGGGTTGGAAGCTCCAGTGCCCCCTCCCTTTGCCCTGCGTCCTCCCCGCCCCGCATGCTCTGACTCCTCTAGGGTCTGAAGTTCACTGCCCAGCACCTGCGCCCTCAGCCCCGCCCAGCGCCTCTGCCGTGGCTCCCGGGTACCGCCTCCCGCTTGCCGAAGCGCAGGCCGAAGGAGTTCCAGTTGTAGTTCGGCAGGTCCTTCTCCCGCTGCACCAGCACCGCGCCCTGGGGTGCGGGGATCTGGCGGCTGCTGGGGGCGGACAGGCCGGGCCGCTGGGGATTCCCGGAGCTCTCAGGGGGCGAGGACAGCGAGGCCCCCCGACGGCTCAGCCTGGCAGTAGCAGCCAGCTTCCTCTCTGTGCACGGCGGGCTCTGCTCCCAGGGAGCCAAGAGGCCCAGGGATTCCAGCTGCTGGCCTAGGACAGAGAGCACAGAAAGATGAGGCCAGGGTCCAGGAAAGAAGGCTTTGCAACACCTCCTCACATCCCATCCTATCCTTTTCCTTCCTTGACCTTTTGACCTTTTGGAAGGCTAAATGCCATGCAGAACCAGCACGATCATCTTAGCTGGGATGATTAGGCCCTAGGTGCCTCCCTCTTCCAACATAGCTTTGATTTAGAATGTTTGCCAGAATTATCTTAAATAACTTTCATATTATGTTACTTCATTTTAGGAAACAAACAGGGTAGGGCATTGAAATAAAGAAAACCAAAGTATTTGCTGAACACCCAGCTCTGGGCCCCTTCCTGGCTGTGAGGAGCCTGGGCAGTGGGGCCATGTTAATTCATCTCTGTATCTCTTATAGTGCTTGAAACAGTGGCTTGCTCATAGTAGGGCCTCAATAAATGCTTGTTAAATA
>NC_045434.1:61009814-61013795 GCF_002776525.5 Piliocolobus tephrosceles
AACAGTGGCTTGCTCATAGTAGGGCCTCAATAAATGCTTGTTAAATACATGAAAGCTAAAAACGTGTAGTAACAGAAATCAAGAAAGTGGAACTAAGTCATTGTGGCCCCACACACCTGTGTTCCAACAATGGTCTTTGATAAGAATTGTGACCCCCCCCCCCCACCACCTCCATAATAAGCTACATAAGGACTCAATGAGAGACAAAAATTATCTAGGTCACCTTAACTGGCTCTCTTCCTCCATCCTGGGTATAACTTCTCTCCTTCATTCTGAGGACTAACAAGGCTAATTTGGAAGGCACTTCACATGCAAGGCTCATTAAGTTCACTGTACTTTTTGGCTGTAAAATAGGGCAACTAGCTCTGAGTAGACAATAACCCCAGCCCACTGCAGCAAGAGATTAGTGGAAACGAGGTCTGGTGTGTGAATGGGTGTGAATGGATGTGCTAGGGCGGGAGTTGGCTTTGAGCCCCGCTCCTCCATGCCCTGGCACACTCTGGAAAAGAGGAGTGTGGACCTGGTCCAGAGTTAATGGCTGTCGCCTGCGAGGTCCCTCCGCCCTTGCTCAGGGCCTGGCTGAGATAGGAGGAGGATGGCTTCCTCCCCAGTTGCACACACTAGACCAGCAGTAAATCACTGTTCAGGCTGCTGTTGGTGACCTCACCTAAAGCCTTTCGCCAAAAAGAGCCAACAACTCTATGTCCCTGGGCAGTGTGGGGTTATTGTCTGGGGAAGCCTCCTTCAACCAGAAAAAGGCCTCATCCCAAGACAGGAGACACGCTTGGCAAACAACACCCGGGGCCGTGTCTTCTGTGCTCTGGGAGGTCTTATGGGCATATACGATGACATCAAATGTATAGAGGGCATGCCCCAAGTTTTATAGCTGGAGGAACTGAGGTGCAGAGAAGCTAAGTCATGGGTTCTAGTTTGCCCAGAAAGCTGACACTGGGAAGTGTGCCAAGCCACAGCTCCTGACTTGGGGACTAGTATTGTTCTAGCTTGTGCCACTCACCAGACACGATCCTAGGGAGCTCTGACACCTGCTGGGTTTCCACAGTGTTTGAGTGACTCTGGGGAAGTCTACCTCTGTGGGTCTCAAATTTTGCAGCTCATCAGTTCCCCAATGACCTGGAGACAGTTCATTGTCCCCAAAAGTTAATAGGTATCAAATATCTGTCCTTTCGTTTAGGTTTTTTTTTTTTTTTTCTTCAAATTCTTCACGAAGAATCTGAGGTCACTGATAAAGGAAGGTTGCCTATAAAGTTCCTTCTCAACGTCGGCACAGAGGGGTTGCTGACGTAGAGCGGAGAACACAGTGTGAGGAAACCATGAAGGAGCTCAGGGGTTAACAAGCCCTGGAACCTAGGTGGGCGGACTGAGGCCATCACAGAGGCACGGCATCCCTCACTTGCAGGGTTAACGGGAGCCCTCAATGAGTTGCGCATGTGCCAGGCTTAGATTTCCACCAAATGCAATGTTAAACTCACGCCAGTCGACTAGCTGGAAAATACGGGAAAGCTCATTTTGCAACAACTCCCTTGCTCCCTCCCACTCCTTTCCCTGGAGGATACATACCTGTGGGTCTAGAATTCTCCACAGAGGCCACCTTTTCTAATGGCTCCCCAAAGTGGGTGGCACAGAGGAAAAGCAGTAGCTGCCAAGAAACCAGTGAGTTCATCTTGGTGAGAAGAGGCAGGTCCTAGAAATGCCTTGAGGCTGAGACAGAGAGAGGGAACAAAGACTAGGGCAGGCACGGGATCTGGGCTGGGTGCTGAGGGTAGAGCCCAGTGCAAAAGGGACAGTCCTCCAGGAGAGGGGAAAGTTCTTGCCTTGGGAGGCACCCGGTAGAGGGATGAGTCTAAACAAATATATCAGTGAAATGGGATTGAGACTCTTTGCACAGTGTAGTTAAAGTTGAATTCATGCTAGGTGAGGGTCATCAGGGAGGGCTTCCTGGAGGAGGAGATGAGGCCAGTAAAGTAAGGAAAAAAGGAAAGACCCAATTTGGTGGAAGGGGCAGGACTACTCAGGTCAGAGAATGGCCAGGATTCTGAATCTCAGGGTTGCTTGAGAGGAATGTTGGAGAAAGGTGGGGTGAGATGCCGTGTATAGGAGTGACTGGGGAGGGGTGAAGTAGGGCAAGGACTTCAGGGCACTGAGTGGGGGACTTTGAGGTTCCAACATTCTCTCTGGAGCCTGGCAGCAGGCACTTCTTCTTTCCACGGTGGGTTCTGCACAAATCCACAACGTTCTGTGTTCCACTCTCCCCATCCATATGCCTGAATCTGACCTTGTTCTCTCCTGCTGTAAGAGAAACTTAGTTCTTTTTCTTTTCTAAGGAAAAAGAAAGAGGCAATCATCTTGCTCTCTCTCATAGCCCTTCACAGCTTTGAAGATGGTCATTAAATTGTCTTATTGCCCTATCATTCAGGGAAAAGCAAAACCTTTCCTTGATTTATCAGGTCGATTATCTCCAAAGTCTATTCTTTGTGAACTCTGAGAGGCTATGAATTGAATTGGCCTCATCATTTTGGCTGCTGAGATGGGAGCCATGTGCCCTGATCCTCACACCATTTCCCATCACCCTGCCTTGCTCTGCCCCACCGACCCCCCACACATCCTGCCCCACCTCTTCCAGCTCCCAAGTCTAATTTCTTTTTGAAAAAGTCACCAGACACTTTGAGACTGTCCAACAAACATGATTAAAGACAAAAGGCTGGGGAGGCAGGAGCACTGCCAGCTGAGCAAATAGATTGTCCTGGCCCCACTCACAGCCTGGAGCCACTCTCCCTGGGGAAGGGGGTCTGGGGGATGAGAACCATTTGTGCCCATCAGCTTCTAATGGTGGCTCAGGCCTATGCATCTCTCTGCTCTTGCACCCCCACCTCCACCCCCCCATTCCTCACCCAGCTCCCTGCAGGACTCAGGCATGTAGTAAAGAGTAAGAACCCTGAAATGGAATCAGGAGTACTTGAATCTTGCCCCAGCTCTGCTTTCATTCCCTGTGAAATGTGAGCAAGTCACCCCCATCTCCAGACATCGTTGGTCCATCTATAAAATAAGAACCCTGGATCAGACTGGCCACCAGCCGCCTGCTCAGAAGTTTACTTATCCTTGCAGATTTTGATTCTGTGACAAGTTGAAACCCAGACCACAGCTTTCTGCATTTGCCTTAAGGCCCAGAGCTGGGGCATGGAGTAGAGGTAGGATTAATTCATTGGAGAGAACAGTGTAAAAGCATTTCAGACCATGGATGCACAGGGTCTGGGTTTTGAAAATCACTCCTTGAGCACCGACTAGGTGCCGGTGCTGTGCTAGGCGCTAGGGGTGCACAGGTGTGCTAAGGCGGAGTTGCTGCCCCCAGGATCTCAAGTCTAGTATGAGAAATTGACTCATCAGCAGACCATTTCAAAATAACACTGTAAATGACACACTGGATGCCCATCAGCTTCTAATGAATCCACAAGGGGATATGGGAGTCCAGGGGAACCTGACCTAGGGGGTCGAGGCAGATTTTTGGCAGGGGGTGGCACCTGAGCTGTTTCTGAGCATGAATCGCTGAAAGGTTTATAGAAAGTGTTCAAGGCACGGTGCTAAGGTGCTGGAGCAGGGGCAGGGGCCGGGTGCAAGGGGAACTTCAGGCCCTCTAGCTAGACAAGAGGGTGGAGCTTTGCATGGAGAGAAAGCGAGTGACAAGGTTGGGGAAGGGGCCCTGCAGGGGCTTCATCCTGGAGGGGTCTGAGCCAGACAGGAATGTGTGTAGACGTACATTTCAGATGGAGCATTCTGGTTCTCTGTGCAGAAGCAGGGTGGTGGGCGAGGAAGGAGGGCACTGGGCTTGTGTGGTTGGAGGGTGGTGCTCTTTCTTCCTGCTCCCCTTTCCCCCTTGAGTGCCTCCTTCCCATTGTGGATGCACTTACCATGTGCGCCATGGGAGAACTCTGCCTGACCCCGGCACACGTACACACACACACACAC
>NC_045434.1:61014195-61014555 GCF_002776525.5 Piliocolobus tephrosceles
ACATCACACACGCACACACACCACACACATACACCCATACACACACATCATACACACACCACACACACACTGCACACATATACACGCATACACCCATACTCACATCATACACGCACACCACACACACCACACATGCACACACACCACACACATATACATGCATACACCCATACACACACATCATACACATACACCACACACATATACACACCTATACCCAAACACACACACACCATACACATCACACACGCACACACACCACACACATACACCCATACACACACATCATACACACACATATACACACATACATCCATACACACACACCACACACATATACATGCATACACCCATACTCAC
>NC_045434.1:61014655-61053113 GCF_002776525.5 Piliocolobus tephrosceles
ACATCACACACGCACACACACCACACACATACACCCATACACACACATCATACACACACATATACACACATACATCCATACACACACATCATACACACCACACACGTGCATGCATACCACACAATATACACACATACACCCATACACACATCATACACACACATCTATATACACATACATCCATACATACACATCATACACACACACCCCACACATACCACACATGCACATACACAATACACAGATATACACCCATACACCCATACACACACATCATACACACACACACACCACACACCACACATGCACACACATATACACACATACACCCATACACACATCATACACACACATACACCACACACACCACACATGCACACACACACATCACACACATATACACATACACCCATACACACACATCATACACACACACACACACACACACACACAGATTCCCTCAACTCTTCGTCTTCGTTCACTGCCCAGCCCAGCCCTTCGGGGCACTTGATATATGTGATAGAAATGAATTATCTGGAAAGGGGCCATGAGTGGCCAACCTGCTGTAGACAATTTTTGTGGTTCCCTCCACCCTGGGGGGTTTGTATCCAGTGAGTAACGGAGAAATTCCGGCATGGTTGGAAAGCTTTTGGATGAGGTGGCCCCTAGTTCTTAGTGGGTAGGTAGGTAGGTGCCCTTGGTGAGGCTTGTGTTTGCCATCTGTAATTTAGGGGAGCTGCTCAGAGGAGCCCCATTGCTCTCGGGAGCCCTGAGGGGTTCCCCAGGTCCATCCGAGTGTCTGTGATCTCTAATTCCAGCTACAGCAAGAGAGAGCTCTCGGGATCCCCAGAGTGCTAGCTTCACAAATAAAGTGCAACTCAGTGTATTCACCCAGGCATCCCAGGATAATCTGGCCAGGCCGGTAAATAGGAAAGATCAGTGTCTCCCTCCCCTGCCTTTGCCGGCCAGGAAGCATCTGTCCGTCTTAGAACGGATTCCCTGCTCCCCTCTGGAGCATCCCCAGGTCAGGGCAGACCCCCTTCCCGAGGGTGGATGCCGCAGTGTGCCTACCTTGCTTCAGTCCTGGCCTGGGCGGGAGTCTGGCAGAGCCTCTGAGGTGATGAGACCACCTGGCTGGGTGAACGTCCAGAGGGTGGGTGGCTGGGCTCCCAGGTTCACTCTCCCCAGCTCCCTGATCACATTCCTTTTATAAAGCCCAGTGTGACGTCTCTAAGTACAGGCCCACTCTGCTGCCCCTCCCTCCTCCTCAGACCCTCCTGGAGAGCACAGCACCTTGGCAGGCCTCTGCCTCTGGGCTCTGTGACTGGAGGCAGCCTCTCCTCCCACCCCACCCACCCCGGGCCCTCCGAGGCGGGACTTTCTCCTTCTCACAGGCTCTTTCCATCCCCCACACCCTCTTCCCACCCAGAGGACCCATCCTACCCCCAAACAACATGGAAATGGGCTATTTGAGGAGGGCGGAGAGAGGTGTCAGTGTGAAATGTCTTGTTTCCTCTCTGACAAGGGCCACCGACACACCTAGTCTGAATTAGACGTAGAAAAGGACAGGAAGAGGGGAGGAGAAGGGCACAGGCTGACCCAGGGACTCCTTAAAGCCAGGTCAGCGTGGGTCCCCAGGCGGCTCTTAGACTAGGCCCTGTGACTGGCGTAGGGTGGAGGTGGCAGAGATTCTCTCCTTTTTTCTTCCTTCCTGCTTTCCTTCTTTCCTTGGTTACTGAGCACTTCCTCAGCACAGGGTTTTGAGGTGAATACGCTATGGCATGGTCAGAGACCTTAGGTAAGCAGCCAGCTATGAGCAAGGAGGATGAAATGGGAGCTCTGGAAGGTGGATGCACCTGGGAAGTGCCAGGGGTGCAGAGAGGGGACTTCCAGGTGGCCGTACATCCAGCCCGCCTGCTTGGGGGCCCCACTTCCTTGTCTCATGGCACCCACCACCATATCATTTTGTGACTGCTCAGGTACAGTACTTTGAGGACAGGGACAGGCCCCCTTCCCCCTGTACCCTCGGCACCCACTCCATTGCTGGGCACATACAGAGAGGGCCCTCGATAGATATTTGCTAACTGCATGCATCGCAAGTGACTTTTGTCTCTTTCTTGAGCCTGCAAGAACTCTCTATACCCTTGGACAAGGGGCTCTCCAGGGCAGAGACTGTTTCTTCTCTCAGGCTAGGAGTCTCTGAAGGCAGGGGCTATGTCTCTACCCTCAGACAGGACGCTCTCCCAGCACAAGCTCGACCTGGTGGTTCCCTAATGCTGGCGAAGCATGCTGGCAGTCTGCAGGTTAGCACCCCTCACTTGTCTGGTGCTTACTGTTAACAGGGGCTTGCAAACATATTATTATCACACCCATTAGGGCTGTTAAACACCAGGACAGAAATGATAGCCTATGAGGACAGCACTGACCATCACAGACCAAAACTTCGCTATGGGGATGATGTGTACGTTGGCCTGCCCTGAAGCAGGAGGTGGACTTAATGGGCTGAAGACGCTAACTTTTTTTGAGATGGAGTCGGGCTCTGTTGCCCAGGCTGGAACGCAGTGGTGCGATCTCAGTTCACTTCAACCTCCACCTCCCCAGTTCAAGCAATCCTCCTGCCTCAGCCTTTTGAGTAGCTGGAACTACAGGCACCTGCCACCACGCCCGGCTAATTTTTGTATTTTTAGTAGAGATGGGGTTTCACCATGTTGGCCAGGCTGGTCTCGAAGTCCTGACCTCAGGTGATCTGCCCACCTCAGCCTCCCAAAGGTCTGGGATTATAGGTGTGAGCCACCGTGCCCGGCCAAAGATGCCAACTTTGAGCCCTAGACACACGCACAGCTTGGGAATTTAATCTTCACTTTTCCTCCTGTAAATATATAGCGAGGGTGTGATGCCAGCCCCAGCCCAATCTGCTTGGGGCTCTGCGTCTCTGCTTCCTGGCAGCCTCTTGAGTTGACTTGGGGATTTGACGTCAGTTGCTCAGCTCCATCCTTCCTTCTGGACTTGGGGAGGTCCAGATATGACTGGGAGTGAGTCAGTGCGGGGGACTGAGGGGGTGGTTCCCATTCTCTCTCCAGCCCCCTCAACCAATGATCCAAGTCCAAGGAGCTCATCTCTGTTGTTCAGACCATCGAGCTAGTGCCTTGAAGTCTCCGGAACAGCTGTGGGAGCCAAGAATCATTACTCCAGACAAAGGGTAGAGAGCAGATGCAATATCTAGTTATTACAGAGCTGGCCTTGAGAGCCAGGAGCTACGCCAGGCACAGATACGAGAGGGGCTGCAGGGGCTGTGTCCAGCTGGCGGTTGTGGTGGGGTGCTGGCTGTAGGGTCTCCCTGGGCTCCTCAGAGAGCTCACATTCTGCCAGGCGCTTCAGAGAAAGGGGTGAGGAGGGGCAGGGGCTGGTTACCACTGGCTGTGTCTATCCCCAAGAGAGGACAAAATCTGTCACCTACAGGACAGCTTTTCCTGCTGTCATCGGCTGTCATATATTCTCTCCATGCCTGGGGCCCGCACTTAGCCAGATTCCCAGAAAGCTCAGGCATGTCCCCACTGAGTCACCTAGAGTCTCTGCATCTTCATTTCTTTGGCTGTAAACAGGAAGCTACTCATAGCTACCTTCCTCTACAGCCACACTCAGCTACAACTGCATCTGGATCCCCTCCCCTTTTGGGCTCTTGTCAAATGGAGAAGGTGTAGGGGGAAGAGGAGTCTAAAGCACCAAAGCTGGGCTAGGGAGTCTGAGGGGAGACAGGGGAGGGGCCACTGCCCCTGGGACAGCAGTTTTACCAGCTCCCCTCCGTGTGCTCCCCCTCACTCCCCAGGCATGCCTGCAGGGCTGCAGGCATCATCTGCTTACCGCACCCAGGAAGGGGATGCTGCAGACATCGCCCAGGAAGCCGAAGGCAACAGGGAAAAAGCCCCTAGGAGCAGAGGGGAGAAGGGAGGAGTCAGTGATGGCCCAGGAAGGGAGGATAGAGGGCAGGAGGCTGATGTCCACCAAAAGGTTCAAGCTCTGGCTTCCGTGCACCAGGGGCAGGCTTGGTTCTGCACTCCTGTGTTCCGAGAGGCAGTCGAGTGACATGATTAAGAATGAAGGCCCTAGGGTCACACTCCGTGGGTTCGCATCTTGGCTCTACCACTTACTGGCACCATATATACTTGGGCAAATTCCTTAACTTCTCTGAATCTCAATTTCCAACCATAAAATGTGGCTAACAATAACAGTGTCTACGTCATAAGGACATGTACAAAGAAAAGGTCAGGAAGTGCTTATTTTTATTATTGTTACTGTCATGATTATTACTCTTCTGGCCGAAAGTTTTCTTACCTTCCTGAGATCCACCTGACCCGGGTGTCCTGGGCCCTCGGCATGGGCGGCTGTTGGAAGTCGTGCTCACCGTTATACTCCCTGGTGCCCTGGCTCCCCCAGGCATACAGCCACCCCTGCCTTTGGCAACCCTGCTCTCATCAAAGACACCCTGCCAAGGCCTGACTGTGGACATATGCGTGACCCCTCACAGGACCTGGAGGTGCCGAGGCTGGCATGAGAAGAGATCCCGGTGTGTGGCGGATGGCAAGGGAGATTTGAAATATGGAATCTGGCTGAGCCACTTCCTTACTGTGGGCCTCAATTTCCCAAGGTTTCACTGCACTCTGAGGTCCCTGATAGCTGTAATTTGTTTGCCCCTTCTGTGTTACTGCAGTGTCTTTGTCAAGGCTGACTTTCAGTTTCAACTATCGAATCTGCTGCTGTCCCACTCCACTTTCTAAGCCCTCCATAAATGCTAACTGTTGTCAGAATTTATTTATGGGTCTTCCTACTAAACTGTAAATTCCATAGGAACTTTCTCCTCATTCAGTGCCACATCCTCACACCTGGCCCTGTATTTGGCATGCAGTAGGTGCTTATTATATATTTGACAATTTGAATAAGTTACTGTTTGAAAATGACATACATATATATATACATACACACACACACACATATATATATATTTTTTGAGACAGAATCTTGCTCTGCCACCCAGGCTGGAGGCAGTGGTGCGATCTTCTCTCACTGCAACCTCTGCCCCCTGCGTTTAAGAGATTCTTGTGTCTCAGCCTCCCGAGTAGCTGGGATTACAGGCGCTTGCCACCAAGCCCAGCTAATTTTTTTGGTATTTTTAGTAGAAACAGGGTTTTACCATGTTGACCAGGCTGGTCTCAAATTCCTGACCTCAAGTGATCCGCCTGCCTCGGCCTCCCAAAGTGCTGGGATTACAGGCATGAGCCACTGCGCCCAGCCATAAAATGACATATTTGAATATGGAATAAATAGATGGCAGGTATGCGTGAGAAAATTTAAAGCCACACTTCCTGAAGTCCACACTTCCTAGTCCTGAAGGCCTAGGCCATTCAGGCTAATCGGGGGGTTTCAGGGCTACATTCAGCAAACGGGGGCTCCTATGAGAACCCAGGGATTCCTGAGCCCCACTCCTTTCCATGATTGTAGAAGCCATCATTCTTCCAGTCTCCACTGTCCCCACCCCACCCCTATTCTCTCCACACTACCCTGTAGACATATGAAGGCTTCCTTCCCAACCCCACTTTCTCTGAGAACCCTTCCTTCCTTTTCCTTCAGTACCCTCCAGTCTTCTCTTAGACGCTACCCATCCCTCAAGGCTTCTCTCAAGTCCTGCTTCCTCTACAACACTGCCCTGGACTCCCCTCTGAGCGCCTACAGGCCTGACAGTGGCCACACATCATGACTGAGTTCCACCCTGCCTTTTCCCAAGCCCAGGGCTGACACAGATCAGGCCAGGGGATGACACAGGGGTCAGGAGCCAGAGCCCCCTGGGTAAGGGCGACCTTTTTCACATACTAGTTTCAGACCTCGGGGCGGGGGCAACTTCTCTGAGCTTTGGTTTCCTTATCTGTGAAGCAGAGGATAATCCTAGAGTGGGTTGTTGTGATAAAATAAGATGATGATCATGAGCGTGCCTGGAACATGTTAGCTCACTGCCCTTCCTCTCTGGCTGGATTTGAGGGTAGGCCTCGTGTCTGCTCCCTGCTCACAGGCACAGTGCTGGAAACACAGTCAGCACTCTATCAGTATTTGTTGATGGATGGGCCAATCCCTCCAAAGTACCCTTCAGTCTACTTCAGGGGGCCTTTCCGAAGTGTCCATGGTTCTCATCTCTTGCAGGATGAAGTCCCAGCTTCTGCACTCCCTGCTGGGGTGATCTCAGCCACTCAGATGCTTTGGTGGGTCTGTCCAGGGTTATAGGGTTATAGGGATTTGTACTCACTTGAACAGGCTGAAGAATCCGTAGGTTTCCAGGAACATACCCAGGAGGGGCCAGCGTAGGAGCACGACAACCACACCCCCCAGGAAGAAGCTGGTTCCCTTGAGTTTGTGCCGTTGGAAGAAGAACCGAAAGGTCTTCCTCAAGCCGATGATGAAGGAGAGGCCCGTCAGGAACAGCAGCTGTAGGGGAGGGAGGAGAGCGTGAAGCAAACCCACCAGCCCCCTGAGGAGTTGGGGGCACAGGCCTGGAGCCAGGTGGCGGGCAGGGGCAGGACATGCTAACTCTTTAAGACCATCTGAGCGAGGGCCATCCAGCAATGTGGCAGAATCCCAGAGCCTTGATAAGTCTTGCTGGCTGGGAACAGGACTGCACAGAGGCAGGGGGATGGATGAGAAACTTTTGATGGTTTCTAGTTGCCCACCCAATTCCCTGGAGCCCAAGCACTTTTTCATATGGGACTTGGTTTCTCACCATACCATCTAGGGAAGATGGAATCAGGTGGGATTTTTATTCCAGAGAAGTGAAGATTGAGGCCTTAGTAGGTTAGGCAGCCATACTGAAAGTTACACAGAACCTTCAGAGGCTCCACCACCTACAGAATAACCCTCCAGGCCCTCCCCTGGATACCCTATCACTGTCTTCAGCTTGGCTCCTAATGATCCCTTACGAGTGCCCAGGCTGTCGTCAAATTGAACTCTCTGGTTTTCTTCCAGCATATCCCATGCTTCCCCGCTCCTTCCCCACGCCTTCTCTCCTGCTGTTCCAACCCCCCGGAAGTGCTTTATTCACCTCCACACCCATTTCCTTTCCAAATTCCTCTCCACCCTTCTCCAATTCAGTGTGCCCTCTTTCCACTAAGCCCCTTGTTTCATATTAAATGTGTTTACCGTGGCCCCTGCCTTCCTCCCAGCCATGTATGTCATGTTATATCTCTAGCCCTAGAGTGGGATTCAGATGGCAGGGACAGTGTCTGAGTCCCCTCAGAACCCCCAGGGTCTCGCGCAGAGCTCGGTGTGAGAATCCAGGTCCTCAGATTCTTGGTGCCGCAGGCTCTGCGTCCATTTCCTGTGCCCTCCTCCGCCCAGGCTTGATGATGTCTGACCCCTGGATAGGCATGGTCTGAATAAACTTGGGATTTATTTAAGGGATTTATTTAAGGACTATCCTGGCAATAGAGACTTCAGAAAGGTTGGGGCAGGGGAGTGGGGACACAGGGCTGGGGGACTCACGTTTCCAAAGGCCAGGAGCACGGAATCAAAGTACAGGAGTGTTCCAAAGAGGATGAAGAAGATGCCAAAACCGGTGATCCCCACACCAATCTCTGCAATGGGCAAGGAGGTGGTGGAGCAAAGGGCTTTGGGGAGCAGGTGGAGACCCTGAAACTTCCCCCATTGCCACAGGACAGGAGCCCTCTGTGGGGGTGACTCCACTTCCATCCAGGAATCTCAGCTTTCATGCTCTCAGGGGATGGTGGGATGGGAAGGGGAAGGTAGGATGGCATGAAGCTTTGTCTAGTACCTGGGAACTGTGCTGTCACTTCTGTACACAGTGGCATTCTGTCCTCACCGCAGCCCTGTGTGGAGGCTGGTGCTGCCCTCACCACTTTATACTCTCAGCCTCCTCTCGTCCTCAAAAGCCACATTATCCACATCAGTATCAGGGCTGAACATAGCATCTGCCTCCTCTGCTCCTGCCTTGTGCAACTGAGAACCACTGGAGCCCAGTTCACACTGCGCAGAAGGGAGCCACTGAAAACTCAGGACTGCCAGCCCCAAAGAGCCTCAAAACCACCCAGCTCTCCTGGTCCTTTCTCAAGAGGCTGGCCCGCCTGAGCAACTCTCCACACGGTCTCCTTTCTCCTCAGAATTGCCCTGTCTCCACTCTCAGGTGGTGACATTTCCCACTGGATTGGGAAAACAGAAGTCATAAGTTAAGAATGCATTCCTCTTCCCAGCTGGGGCCTACACCCAAGACCCAAGCCTGCACCTGCTCCCATTGTCCTCCCTCCCTCCTGCAGCAGGCACCTTATGGGCCCCGCCACACACTCTTTGGCCAACTCTCATTTCAACCCAGTGGCTTCGAGCAGTTCTGCCGAGGTTGGACCCACACTGACAAGGAGCCCCCATTCCCAAGGTTTGACAGTGAGCCTCCATTCCCAACGTTTGACAGTGAGCCTCCATTCCCAAGGTTTGTAAGCGTCTCAGGGCATTTTTTGAAGCTGAGTTCGCTCAGAGCCAGCAAGTATAACCCAGAAGTTCAGGACATGAAGGCCCCCTCGTTTGGTCAAGGGCTACATTTTTGACATTTTGATAAACATATTTCAGATCGCTCCCCTTAAGATGAGTTATACAATAATCGGATATATAGTTCCTTTTTTCCTTAACCCTCTCCATCACTCAGAATTGTTAATTTTACTTATCTTTGCCACTATGATAGTCAATAAATGGAAACTCATTCATTGCTTCATTTTTAAATTGTTACCTTTTTAAGTTTTAAATTGTGGCAAAATGCACATAAAACGAAACTTACCATCTAACCACTTTAAAATATACAGTTCAGTGGTATTAAGCGCATCTCCTGAATTCTTCATCTTGCAAAGTTGAAACTCTACACCCATTAAACAGTAGCTCCCCATTCCCCTCCCACCAGCCTCCAACAACCACCATTTTGCTTTCTCTCTCTATGAATTTTTGACTACTCTGGGAACCTCTTATAAGTGGAATCATACAATATTTGTCTTTCTGTGACTGTCTTATTTCACTTATCATAACGTTCTTAAGGTTCCTTCATGTTGTAGCATGTGTCTGAATTTTCTTCCTTTTTAAGACAGAATAAATAGTCCATTGCTATCTGTATCCTGCATTTTGTTGATCCATTCATCTGTTGATGGACATCTGGGTGGCTTCCATCCATCTCTTACCTATTGTAAATAGTGTTACCATAAATATGAGTGTAAGAAAATATCTCTTCAAGATCCTGCTTCCAATCCTTTCGGGTATGTACCTCACAAAGTGGAATTATGGAATTATACTGGATCACATGGTAATTCTATTTTTAATGTTTTAAGGAATTGCCATTTTGTTTTCCATTGTGACTGCACCATTTAACATGCCCAGCAACAGTACACAAGAGTTCTATTTCTCCACATCTTGCCAATACTTTTTCTGTTTTGTTTTATTTTGTTTTGATAGCAGCCATGCTAATGGGTATAAGGTAGTATCACATTGTGGTTTTGACTTACATTTCCCTAATGATTAATGATTAATGATCTTTTCATGTGCTTGTTAGCTGCATGTATATCTTCTTTGGAGAACTGTCTAGTTAATTTTTAAACAGGTTGTTCCTTTTGTTGTTGAGTTGTAGGAGTTCTTTATATATTTTGGATATTAACTATCAGGTATATGATTTGCAAATATTTTCTCCTACTCTGTAGGTCACTTTTTCACTCTGTTGACTGTGTCCTTTGATGCACTGAAATTTTTAATTTTGAGGTAGTCTGATTGATGTCTTCTTTTTCTTTTGTTGCCTGTGCTTTTCAAGTCATATCTTAGAAATCATTATCAAATCCAGTGTTGTAATGTTTTCCCCTATGTTTTCTTCTAAGAGTTTTGTAGTTTTAGCTCTTATTTTTAGGCCTTTGATCTGTTTTGTGTTACTTTATGCAGCTAGTATAAGGTAAGGGTCCACCTGCATCTTTTGCATGTGGATATCCAGTTTTCCCAGCACTATCTGTTGGAAAGACTGTTCTTTCCCCATTTCACGGTCTTAATACCCTCGTCAAAAATTTTACTGGACTTGTTAGAATTGGTTCTCATAACCTCTATGAAATTGGTATTATTAATATGCTTTTGCAAATAATTGTTAAAAGTGGGGGGAAATTATTCTGGTGTTTAGAGGCAGAACTATAAAAACAAAAACAAAATTATCGAGACTAAATTTACTGGCTGAGTTATATTTACACCTGAAAGAAAATGAAACAACACGATCATCTTCTGGGTAGTTAATCCATCATCTGTTGCTAGGCAGATTTTAAGAGGATTAGGATCAATTCCAATATAGAAAGAAGGCCAAAGAGCTTCTTTAAAAGAATCATCAAAAATACAGCGATGAAACCAGGTGCTCAGTGGCTCACACCTGTAATCCCAGCACTTTGGGAGACTGAGGTGGATGGATCACTTGAGGTCAGGAGCTCAAGGCCAGCCTGGCCAACATGGTGAAACCCCGTCTCAACTAAAAATACAAAAATTAGCTGGGCATGGTGGCATGCATCTCTAGTCCCAGCTACTTGGGAGGCTGAGGCAGGAGAACTGCTTGACCCCAGGAGGTGGAGGTTGCAGTGAGCCGAGATTACACCACTGCACTCCAGACTGGGCAACAAGAGCAAAACTCCATCTCAAAACAAAAACAAAAACAAAAACCAATGATGAGATCTAGCATTCCAATTATAGACTGAAACCTTGCTCATCTCATAGTCTGATATCATGCCAGTCTTACTGGATCTCACTTTTGGCAGGGGCTGGATTTTGTTGGGACCCAGTGTAACATAATTTCTCTCAACATATCACCCGGCTGCCCAGAATCTATTTTCTACTGAAAGTTGATTCCTTGTGTTCCTGACAAGCCTTCATGATCGATTTGGGCTTGTTTCCTACTTCTACCTCCTCCGGCTGGCCTGAATTAAATCTCTTAGAAGCTGGGACAGCTCAGCAGAATATCACCCCATGGATCATGATGAAGGTTGTGTTTTGTCAACATTTCCTTCCTCAGAGACAACACATTGAGAATGTAGAGTTACATCTACCTGAATTACCATGATAATTTCGTGTAGGTCAGAATATTGTGGAGGAAGACCACAGTCATCTTTCTTTAACCCAAATGATAAAAGTGTTTTAAGTTTTTATGCTTGTTATAAAATATCTGTTGTTGGCTTACGCCTGCCATAAAAATATCTGTCATTGATTTCAGCTCTGACTCTACACCCTTTCCTCCCGCTCAGTAGGTGTATTTGTGTGGAAATACGATGTGCACATTTTATGGGGTTTTCATTTTGTTTTGTTAAACTATCTATATGTTCATCCTGCACACACTTAAGAACAGCCTCATACTCATTTTGCAGAAACAGCATAAGTTTCTCACATTCACACGTGATGTCCATTCTATTTATTCCTTCTTCTTCTGCAGCAGCGATTCGTTGGCTGGCATAGTCATCACTCCTCCACCTGTTCTACACTCTTCTTTAAGGGCAGGTGCGATTCCAGGACTTTCCTGTGATAGGGGCAGCCTTCTTTATGGGCCACACTTAGTGCTCTCAGCGCTCAGTGGGACACAAAACTCCACAGAAAAGGGTCAGAAACTGTTTCTCACACACAAGCTTTAGACCTACCTTTGCCTCTTGCTTCTGGAGTAGCTTAGCGATTTTAGTCAAGTTACCCAGTCAGAGGTTGCTCCTAAAGTTCTTTTCAGGCAGCAACCATGGCAGAAAGAGCGGAGGGGTGGGGATGTCATACAGATGCCCCCAGGAGTGACGGGTGTGCCTGCCGGGCACGGTCCCCAAGATACAGACAGATTGAGCAGCGCGCCCTCTGCTGGAGGCGGCCAGGGCTGTCACGCCTACACCCCGCCGAAAAAAGCTGGGAGGGAGGCCAAGGTAACTTCAGGGAGGCCTGGCTCTCCAGGTGCCACCTGGGAGAAGTGGAGACTCCCCAGACCTCAGAGACCAGCTTCAGGTCTCCCTGGCAAGGGACACTGATGGCTGCACTGGTGCCCTTGTTTAGCCCCTCACTCTGCAACTCCCAAGCTGCTGCCAAGAAGAGCCTACAACCACCTGATACAGACAAGCCAGGCTTCCCCGACTCCCCATTTTGTAGCTAGCTTTAAGAAAAGCCAGATTCAATGTCTTTCTTGCTCCAGAAAGCAGCTACACCTCCAAGGAAATAATATCTCATGGAGCAGGTGGATGAGTCCTTCTGGCCTCAGGCTGCGCAGCGAGTCTCAGAACATCATCGGCTTTTTCCCCCCTTTTCCTTTTCCTTCTTTTTAAAGCAATCACAAATGTGCAGGAAAGTTGCAAGTACAGTACAAAGAATATTTTTCTTGAACCATTTGAAAGTAATTGCCACCTCATACCTCATCACCCCTGAATGCTTTGGTGTGATTTTTAAAATCTCTCCTGGACACTAAGGACGTGAATAGACAATTCTCAAAAGAAAATACACAAACAGCCAAGAAACATATGAAAAAATGCCCAACATCACTAATGATCAAGGAAATGCAAATCAAAACCACAATGTGTGGTACTACCTTACTCCTGCAAGAATGGCCATAATCAAAAAATCAAAAAATAATAAATGTTGGCATGGATGTGGTGAACGGGGAACACTGCTACACTGCTGGTGGGAATGTGAACTAGAATAACCACCATGGAAAACAGTGTGGAGATTCCTTAAAGAACTAAAAGTAGAACTACCATTTCATCCAGCAATCCCACTACTAGGTATCTACCCAGAGGAAAATAAATCATTATACGAAAAAGATACTTGCACACGCCTGTTTATAGCAGCACAGTTCAGAATTGCAAAAATACGAAACCATATATATACACATATATATACATACATATATATGTGTGTCTGTCTATCTATCTATCTATCTATCTATCTATCTATCTATCTATCTATCTATCTATAATGAACTACTACTCAGCCACAAAAAGGAATGAAATAATGGCATTCGCAGCAATCTGGATGGAATTGGAAATCATTATTCTAAGTGAAGTGACTCAGGAATGGAAAAGCAAAAATCATATGTTTTCACTAATAAGTGGGAGCTAAGCTATGAGGATGCAAAGGCGTAAGAATGATACAATAGACTTTGGGGACTCATGGGAAAGGGTGGGGGGTGCTGAGGGATAAAAGACTACACATTGGGTACAGTGTACACTGCTTGGGTGATGGGTGCACCAAAACCTCAGAAATCACCTAAAGAACTTATTCATGTAACCAACCACCTGTTCCCCAAAAAACCTATTGAAATAAACAAACAAAAAGTTCTCCTAGACAGCCAACATACAGCCATCAAAATTGGGAAATTAATATTGATATGTGGCTATCCTCTAACCCTCGGACTCCATTCAAGTTTCATCAGTCACCCAGTAGTATCATTTATAGCAAAAGATTCCAGTTCATCATTCTGTGTGGCATTTAATGATCATGTCTCTTTAAACTCTTCTGCCTGGAACAGCTCCTTGGTCTTTCCTTGGCATGAACTTGACCCTTTTGAAGATTCAGGCCACTTATTCTGTAGCCATCCCTCCATTTGGGTTTGTCGGATGTTTCCTCACAACTAGATTCAGGTTATGCATCTTAGGCAGAAATAACACAAGATGTGATGCTGTGTTTTTCTCACTGCATCCTGGTAGGTGGTGCACGATGTCAATTTGCCCCATCACTGATAATGTTTCTTTACTCTTAGGGCAGTGTCTGCCAGGCCCTCACCACCCCATCCCTGACCCTGCAGGGGACGCCTGTCACTCTACTTTGCCTATGGCACTTTGCACCAGGCCACCTCTAGTATGAACACCCTTCTCACCCTGCTGGGGTTCTAACACCCTACTCTGAGCACCCCCTTCTCTGTGTCAAACCTAATGGCTTTAAGACTGAATTGTTCAGGAAGAGGAAGGAGGGAAATAAGGAGAGAAAGTGCCTCATTCGCTTTTCAAAATTAACAATAGTGATTGATAGTATAATGAACATACTGTGCCAGGCACAGTCTAGGCACATATATGCTTTAAGTATATTAACACATTCAATTTTCATAACTACTTGTGACGTAGGTACTACTATTAGCACCATTTCACAAACAAAACTGAAACACAGAGGTTAAGTCACTTGCCCGGGGATACACAGCATCTGGCAGAAGCAGGATTTGAACCTAGTCTCGAGCTCCAAAAAGTGACTTTTGGGTGGGCACGGTGGTTTACACCTATAATCCCAACACTTTGGGATGCCGAGGTGGGTGGATCACCTGAGGTCAGGAGTTCGAGACCAGCCTGGCCAACATGGTGAAACCCCGTCTTTACAAAAATACAAAACATTAGCCAGTGAGTTGGCGGGCACCTGCAATCTCAGCTACTTGGGAGGCTGAGGCAGGAGAATCGCTTGATTAGATTCAGGAGGCAGAGGTTGCAGTGAGCCAAGATCATGCCATTGCACTCTAGCCTGGGCAACAAGAGCAAAACTCCAACTCAAAAAACAAAAACAAAACAAAACAAAAATTAAAAAGTGCCTTTAACCAACCCAGTCCAGTCCACTTCCACAGGTAATGCTCTTGCCTTGGCCATTAATGACCTCCATGTTACCAGATCCAATGGGCTGGTGTGAGCCGTCATCTGTTAGAGCTTACCACTCCCGTGTTGAAACAGCCTTTCTCTTGGTTTGTGCACATCACATTCTTGATTTTCTTCCTACTGCTCTAACTGCCCTTTCTCTGTCTCCTCTGCCAGCTCCTACGTCTCTCTCTTCCTCTTGGGATTTGAATTGCACAGGGCTTGTGCCCAAGCTCACTTCTCTTCTCATTCTATTTCCACATGTATCCCCGTGTGTTTAATTTTGTTTTTAATTTTGTCTTAAAGCTGGGGTCTCACTCTGTTGCCCAGGCTGGAGTGCAATGGCACCATCATAGCTCACTGCAGCCTTGAACTCCTGGGCTCAAAGAATCCTTGTACCTCAGCCTCCTGAGTAGCTGGGACTACAGGCACATGGCCACCATGCCCAGCTAACTTTTTTAAATTGGTTTAAATTTTTTTTTCTTTTTTTTTTTTTTTTTGAGACGGAATCTCGCTCTGTCACCCAGGCTGGAGTGCAGTGGCCGGATCTCAGCTCACTGCAAGCTTCGCCTCCCGGGTTTATGCCATTCTCCCGCCTCAGCCTCCTGAGTAGCTGGGACTACAGGCGCCTGCCACCTCGCCCGGCTAATTTTTTGAATTTTTTTAGTAGAGACGGGGTTTCATCATGTTGGCCAGGATGGTCTCGATCTCCTGACCTCGTGATCCGCCCGTCTCGGCCTCCCAAAGTGCTGAGATTACAGGCTTGAGCCACCGCGCCTGGCCTCAAATTGGTTTAAATTTTTTTGTTGTTGAGACAGGGGTTTTGCAGTGTGCCCAGGCTGGTCTTGAACTCCTGGCCTCAGACGATCCTCCCACTTTAGCCTCCCAAAGTGCTGAGATTACAGGCATGAGCCACCACACCCAGCCTCTCAAGTCTTCAAACATCCTTTGTATGCTGATGACATTGATGTCTCTCTTTCTAGTCCATGCCTCTCTTTGGGCTTTGAAACTCCTATCTAGCTGCTTACTTGGCATATCTGCCTGGTTTTCTCTCAGCCATCTTGAAGTGGGCTAATCTTGAATCCCAGACTGGGTTATTTATCTTCCTTCCTTCAACTTATGCCTCCCTTGGTTGTCCTCAAATGAGTAAACATGTCACCACCGCCCACTCCACCACTTAAGGCAAAAGCCCACCCTTCCCCCATGAAATTCGCAGCTAAGTTTTCTTTTCTTCTCCCAAGATACATGTTGAAAGCTGTACATTTCTTTCCATTCTTACCACCTAATTCCCAGCCACGATCATCTCTTTCCTGAGCTCCTGCAGCAGCCCCCATTTGGCCTCCTGCTTTATCCCTGCGCCCTCCCAGTTCTTCTCCACACAGCGCTCAAGGGTCTTGCAAAACATACAACCTGATCATGTTAGCATACTGCCTAGACTCCTTCGTGGCTGCGCACTGAGATGAGACTGCAACAGAGCTCTCTCATCCACACCACGGCTCACAGGCCCTGCCTGGTGGGGCCCAGGCCTGCCTGTCCACCTTATCTCCTGCCATTGTCACTCTTGCCTGCCAGGCTCCAACCACACTGTTCTCCATGGCTTCCATGTGAGCTTTTTTGGCTCAGGGCCTTGGTACATACGGTTTCCTGGTCTGCAACACCCTGCCTCTCACTTGCTACTTGACAATGCATCCTCATCGTTCAGGTCTCAACTGAAATGTCAGTTGCTCAGGGAAAGCCGGTCCACTCTGTTCCCTGACCTAAATCTGGTTCCCTCATTTCTCTCTCTCACAGGACTTGCTTATCGTATTTGGCAAGAGTACATTTACTTGCAGGCTAATTGGTTTAACAAAGTGTCAGCGTGCCACTGGGCTGAGGACCCAACCCACCTCTCTCTATATTTTTATTCACCAGGTCCATGGTTCTCAACTGGGGTGAGGGGATTGTGGGGGGGAGTGGGGGGCAGGATGGGAATTTGTTTCCCAGGGGACACTTCACAATGTTTGAAGACATTTTTTATTGTCACAGCTTGGAGTGGGGGTTCTACTGGCATGTAGTGGGTAGAGGCCAGGGATGCTGCTAATATCCTATAATGTGCAGGACAGTCTCCCACAACAAAGAATTATCCTGCCCCAAAATGTCAGTAGTGGGGAGGTGAGAAACTGTGCCTGCCCTTGGTGATCTCTCGGTTGCTCGTGGTCCTAAAGACCATGAATATGCAGATTATTCCCACATTTCTGTCTCCAGCCCAGGCCTCTACCTGGAACTCCAGACTCAGATACCCAACCGCCTACCTGACATCTCACCTGGATGTCTAACAGCACAAACCAACTCAACACATCTAAAGCCCAATTCCTGCTTTCCCCCCACTCAACCCTTCCCATTGCACAGGCTAAAAAATATACAAGGCATTCTTGACTTCTCTTTCTCTCACACCCTACATCCAATCCATCCGCAAATCCTCAACACTTTCCTCAAGGCAGCTCCAGCATGGACCACACCCCACTAATCCCCTGCTAACACCTTGGTCTCCTCCACCTTCACACACTCAGGACTGGCTTCCCTGGCTGGGCATGGTGGCTCACGCCCGTAATCCCAGCACTTTGGGAGGCCGAGGCGGGTGGATCACTTGAGAGGTCAGGAGTTCAAGACCAGCCTGGTCAAAGTGGTGAAACTCCATCTCAACTAAAAATACAAAACTTAGCTGGGTGTGGTGGTGGGCGCCTGTAACCCCAGCTACTTGGGAGTCTGAGGCAGGAGAATCGCTTGAACCCAGGAGGTGGAGGTTGCAGTGAGCAGAGATCCTGCTACTGCACTCCAGCTCTGAGCGACAGAGTAAGACTCTGTCTCAAAAAAAAAAAAAAAAAAAAAAAAAAAAAAAAACTGGCTTCCCTGCTGCTACCTTCATACTTTCACAGCCTATTCTCAACCCAGCACCCAGAGTGATCTTTTAAAAGTAGAAATAGAATGCATCACACCACAGCACAAAACCCTCCGATAGTTTCTTATGTAAATAAAGCCAAGGTCATTACCATGGTCTATCAGTCTCCAGTGTCCTGACCCTTCAGTGACCTCCCTGACCTAAACTGTTAGGATTCTCCCTACACCTCACTTTGCTTCAGGTACACCCGCCTCCTTGTTGTTCTTCAAACACACCAAGTATGCTAATGCCTCAGGGCCTTTGCACTGCCTGTCCCTGCTTCCTGAACATTTCCCCTCCAGAGAGCTGCATGGCTTTGCTTTCTCACTTCCTACAGATCTCTGTACAAAGGGCACCTTCTCAGTGAAGCCTTCCCTGACCACTCTATATAAAATAGCGACCCCTCCTACCTTGAACTCCATAGCCTCCTCTTATTTTATTTTCGTCTGGAGGACTTATCATCTTCTGATATACTACATACTTCTTTCTGTTGATTACCTGTCTCCCCTCTCTAGAATGTAAGCAGGGAGTTGGTTTCATTTAATGTTGGACACTTTGTGTCCAACACAGTGCTGGGCACACAGCAGAGACAAATCTGTTGAGTGAACCAAAGATTGTTGTCACCAGTTCTCAGATGAAAAACCAAGGCTTAGAGGCTTTAAGTAACTCACCCAAACGAAGCCCACAGAGCCACGGTTCTTCCCACGGCCGCAGACCTGTTCCAAGACCTCCTCTCTGCCTCTTCCCCCAAAAGAAGGGGAAGGATGTTTAGGAGTGAGGGTGCGGTGGTTTGGGCAGGGGAGTGGAGTTTAGTGTTTTATAAGAAGTCGCCAGGGCCACAGGAGACCTTGATGGTGTGGGAAATGGTGTCTGAATGGGCAGAGGCCTCCTGAGTCCACCTTTGCGGGCAACCCAGTTCTAAGAACCCGGGATGGGAAAGGGGTCAGTGTGACTGGGGAACCTACCAGGTCCCCTGGGCACCAAACTCTGGCTACCTGTGGGCCCTGAGCAACTCCCACCCTCTGGAGAGCAGGGAGCCACACCCGGCCCTGCCTGCTGCCCCGGGGTGCCAGCACAGCAGCTCCCAGCCCCTGGCTCCAGAGGTCACGCTTGTAGGTTTCCTAGTGACAGCGAGCCCGGCTGGGAGAGAGAGCGAGCCGGCACGGAGCCTGGCCTGGATAGCCCATTGCAGCCCCGCTCCCTCCACTCACTCTGCCATTCGGTGATGGAGATCATGCCGCACTCAGCCTGGGGGACCTTCCGGTTGGAAGCGGGCAAGTGGAGCGTGGCCCAGAGGACTCAGCTGGTACATGGTCACGGGAAGCTGACTCTTGATTAAGTTGCGAAATGAGCCTATGGCAAATCATTAACTCCCCCTCCAACCCCCGCCCCACCCGCGCACACCACGCGGGTGCTTCTAGTTGCCGACTCCCTCCTCCCCGTCTTCCGTCTTCTGGTAGGGCAATGCCCCTCCACCTGCCGCGCTCGCTGGGGGAAGGCACCGCCCTCCTGACCCTTTCCTTACACCACCCGGTGTTCTGCCGGCTCTCGTCTGCCCCGCGAAAGTTAGATTGTATATGGAAGCATTGGGATCTAGGAGGTGCTCAGGTTTCTTGCTTGGTTTGGTGGTGTGTGAAGAGTTGGCATCCGCACATCCCTTTGGGAATGTACTAAATTAATCTTGAAAGTCAAGCTTTTTGCTCTCTGCTATTACACATGCTAGGCCCTGGGAGGCAATGAGCGACTGAGTACAAAGCCTGTTGCTGACCTAATGGCAGAGCCAGATCCGGTTAAATCAATGGCAAAAGCGCCATGGGGGAAGTTAGACATGAAGAGCTTGAACCTCCTTTCCCCAAGCGTCGCCCAGCTTTGGACTTACTGTGAGGTCGAGCTATGGAAGACAAAGCCCCGAATTTGGGGTTGGGGCAGGACTAGACAATTCAGGGGGCCTGGTTCGAGTCCACCTACCAGCTGTGTAGACATGGATTCGTCCTTTCCTCCTTTGGGTCTGCAAAAGGAGGGGCAGTTAGTTCCTAACATCCTTTTTTCCCCATCGCAGAGCAATGGTGCTCAATGCCAGGAGAGCCAACATCCACTTTGCAATGTCTCCTCTATCCAGAAATGAAGAAATGAATTTCATAGATGATATGACTAATCTACATACATCATTTAAAAATGCAAATAGGCCTGGCATACCAAATGCATCATGTCTGTAATCCCAGCATTTTGGGAGGCGGAGGCAGAAAGATTGCTTGAGCCCAGGAGTTTGAGACCAGCCTAGGCAACATAGTGAGACCTTGTCTCTACAAAAATAAAAATTAAAAAATGAGCCAGATGTGGTAGTAGTGCCTGCCTGTAGTCCCAGCTACTGGGGAGGCTGAGGTAGGAGGATTGCTTGAGCCCAGGAGGTCGAGGCTGCAACGAGCTGTGATCAAGCCATGCACTCCAGCCTGGGTAACAGAGTGAGATCCTGTCTCAAAAACCAAACCAAACAACAACAACAAAACCAAGGAAAGCTGACACAATTAAAAAAAAAAAAAAGGATAAATTATAATAAAACATGATGTCTTTCAATATATAAACACTCAGGCAAGACTTACCAGAAGGCATAAATGAAATAGGCAGATTGCTTGCACCTACACTTAATATATGTTGGAATTTAAGAGAAATAGAAGACGAGACGAGCCATTCTGTGCAAAAACAAAAATCACACACATGCAAGAAAATGAAAGAGTAGCAGGAAGTGAACACTAGAAATAAAAACTGCTAGGTGAGTAATGACAGACCAGATGTACTTGCATATGATAAGAGAGGGAAAGCATCTTAATTGAGATAGGGATGACACAGCAAGGCAAATTAGAGAGCACAAGGTGGAGATAATATAGGAGTATGATGCGCATGCAAAGGAACTGGGTCTTACGTATGTGTGTATTGTCAAAATAGCTCCCATGGAATGGGGTAGCCATGGAGTACCACAACACATCGACCTCTGTCTTGAAACATATCAGTGTTGAGATAAAATTCAGTCTCTGGGATCTTAAAAGGCCTGAGAGATCATATATTTCCAGTGGGCAATGGGGGATAGAGGATAGATTGGGAAGAGAAAAGAAGATAAAAATGGTTTAGAGCAATTGCATGTGGACACCTGGGACAGTGTTGTAAAGACAGGACATGACATTTCCACATGTAATTGTGACAACGTTAAGTGTTCATCCTTGGGCTGCAAAAAACTTTAAACATATAAAGGATGGCAATAATATGAAATAAACTGTAAAACCTTTTACTAAGGAGACACAGCGAGATCTCCTGCATCTCAAGTGTCTTTGATTTCATGTTTGGTTCTCTCACATCTCTTCTGTTAAATATTTTCAGTCAATTTCTTTGCTTATCCAGTATCACCTACTGATTGGAACTGTTTTCTTTTCTTTCTTTGTTTTTTGTTTTGTTTTGTTTTGTTTTGTTTTTGAGACAGAGTCTCGCTCTGTTGCCCAGGCTGGAGTGCAGTGGTGCAATATCGGCTCACTGCAAGCTCCGCCTCCCGGGTTCACGCCATTCTCCTGCCTCAGCCTCCCGAGTAGCTAGGACTACAGGTGCCCGCCACCACACCTGGCTAATTTTTTGTATTTTTAGTAGAGACGGGGTTTCACGGTGTTAGCCAGGATGGTCTCAATCTCCTGACCTCGTGATCACCTGCCTCAGCCTCCCAAAGTGCTGGGATTAAAGGCGTGAGCCACCACGCCCTGCCAGAACTGTTTTCAATCAAATACATAGTAGTAGAAATCTTATAATCCTTTCGGCAGACAAGGCATGGAGTAGATTATTCAATAATTTTGAGACAATGTCTTTTATTACCTTTAAGCTTCTGCTCCATAATAACCATCTCCTAACTTTCTGAGTTTTCATGAAACTTATTTTTAAAAGCTTACAAAATCTTTTGGTATTACTGTCAATTGAAGCATGACCAACTTTTACTGATAGTGGGTTTAGTTCAGTTGTACATTTGAAAGTTGTGCAGGATATGGGACAATTCTTGGTTTTGGAAATCTGTCCTGTGCATTGCAGTCACTAAATGCCAAGAAGAGTTTCGCACCCTTAGGATTGAGACAACTGAATGCCCCAAGGGGCCAGAATCATCCCCGTTGAAATCACTGGTAGGTTAAGAGCTTCATCCTAGCTTCGTGAAGCCTTGGGCATTTTATTTATCCTTTCTGTGCCTCGGCTTCTTGGATAATTAGAGTACCTATGACTGACATAGAGGATGAGGACTCGTGAGTAAATGCATGTGAAGTGCGTAGAACCAGGTACCTGGCACACAGTAAGCACTTAATGAACCATTGTTATTGCTATTACTGTATAGTTATAATAATTACTATTGTTATTAACATTATTAGTATACTGTTAATATGCTTTATATGAAAGACTTCTACTGTCATCTCAAATTGTGCTAAACCACTCCTACAGGCGTATAAAATAGCAGCTGGGGATGCCCCTCCCTGTCCCCACCCCTAGCCATGGAACCCACCTGTGAGCTCAGGAGAATTAAGCACTCATGATACTGGGCCCTCCTGGCCTGATTCTCTGGGTACTGGAGCTGAGCCCAGAGGGGCTGTCCACAGTTCACCCTTCTGGAGAGGGACCTTCATAGGGACGTTCCCGGGAAGGGGTATGCAGGCCCTGGAAGGCAGGTGCTAGTCCTCGACCCATGGCAGTCTCATGACCCTGCCATGATGAGAAAGGGGTGGCGTAGTGCAGTTACTCCCTGGGCTGGAGGCGTAGAACTGGCAGGGGAGGGACACCTCAGAGACGGCACAGGCCCTGGTGATGTCTTCCAGCAAAGGCTATAGAGCTAGTAAAGAAGGGGTCCTGGAAAACCTTCTCCCTTTTCCCACATCAGGCCCCTGCAGGTGGCCAGGGAGCCTTTGCAACATCACCACTTCCACTTCCTCACATTTGGAAGTGAATTTGAGTTTTCAAAGTGATTTTCATCCATTTTCTCATTTACCTTTCTTGAAAGTTCCATAAGATGGTGGTTAACATACCCATTTTCCAGACGAGGAAACTGAGACTCAAGAATTTAATGACTTGTCCAAATCTTCATGCAGCTAGCAAGGAGCATGTTGCTAGGGGCAGGAGTTGAGGATGACATGCCACCTTCTCTCAGTGATCTCAGTAACGAGGTGAGGCTTGGGATGAGCAGGGCGCCGTGGTGTGGCCCCAGTTCCCTGGCAGCAGCAGGGTCTGAGGCTTGGCTGCCTGCCTGACCCTGTCGTGCCTCTCTTCAAGAATAAATAAATGATCACACTGTTACACAGCACTGCTCCTTAAAGGGCATTCTGCTAGTTGTATTTTCATTTACATTTATCAGCTACTGCCCCCTTTTTACAAATTCCAACCTGGCTTGATCTGGGTAGGGGGTGGAGCAGGCACCAGCTGGCATCATCTCTTGAGAGGAGGAGCCAGCCTTTGTTGGTGGATGCAGTGACGCCCTGTGGTGCTCTGTGGTCTCACATTCCACCTCCTCCCCAAGCCCTTGCCATTGGCTCTGGCTCAGATGGAGGCTGCAGATAAAGGCTCAGCCCCCCGGAAAGTGACGAGTTCTCCAATATACACCTCCCTACCCCAGCCTCTGATGCAGGCCCTCCCCCAGAGCCTACATCTGGTCACAACTCTCCTGGGTTCACAAAGGACATCATCCTGGGGATGTGACAACATCCAAAATAGAGTTATATTTAAAAAATGACCACCTCTGTACTAGCCCTTAGAAATGGGAACAGGTGTCCGGAATTCAGCTTCAGCCGTGAAAGCCAAGTCAATGCAAGATTAGGAATTAGGAAGCTTGCTTTCTCATCTCTCTTTCTCGCTTTTTCTTGAGCCATCCCTCCCTCGGACAACGTGCAGAAGCCCAGCTGAGCCTGCCAGTCTCCCGGGTGCACCTCTTCTCTTCCACTACCCACCCCACAAAATTTACCAGGCTTCTTGACGCTTGTTTCCCACAGTAAGATTCCAAATTGAGAAGCGCCGGTAAAGCCCTTCACACAGAGTGTCAATACCTGATAACCACTAAACACCTGTCAAGAGAAATAAACCAAAGGGATGGAGGCAGGATGAGAATTGGCGTGGCGTCATACCTCCCAGCAAATTATGCACCTTCTTGTAAAGCAGCAATATAGCACATTGTGTAGTAATCAAGAAAGCCTGGGAATTCATTTTCTTCTCCTGCTGTCCTATCCTTTGTCTGAGTCAAACCAAGGGGAGGTGCCAGGGCCTGAAGCATCTGATACTCCCGTTATACAGAACCTTGGGACAAACCCTGATCTGGGGTCACCTGAACTGAAATGATGATGCTGGTGTTGGCAGCATACCCTTGCTTCCCCAGCTCCTGGGGATAGAGGCTGAAAAGGGCAGGCTGAGGCACAGGGGAGGAAGGGAGCGTATGTTTTGCACCCAGCCTATCCCCCAGCCCCCATTCCCCTTTCCTACCGACCCCACAAGCTGCCAACCCCACAAGCCCACAAGCACCATGAGGGCAGACACAGAGTAGGAGACACACACCACATGTACAAAACATTCATTTTATTTCCTGTATTGAGTTTATACAAACTTGCAAGATACAAACGCAGAACTCACTGGAATTCTTCGGTACCTAAATCTGAAAAGAATGCTGCTGAAAGGAGGAAGCAAACTCTCACCTGTTTCAGTCAGGCCGTCCCCTCCTCCTGGGGAGGGGGCTCATTGGCTAGAAAGATGCTAAGGGGATGCTACAGCTGGTTGCCCCCGACAGAGATTCCATCTAGCTAACCTTCACCTTCTTCTAAGGTCACTTTTATACTAAATAAAGACACTGAGATCATAAATTTCCTTGTATGGTTTATTGTCTAATACTAACAAATCAAATTGGCCCCAATATGTGCATAAATAGATATATATGTGTGTGTGTATATATATATATGTGTGTGTATATAATATTTTTTCTTAGTTTTAAGAGCTGCCAGGTAGAGGGTGCCTAAAGGAGAAAGGAACTGGTTCCCTCTTGCCATAGCCAGCCCTGCCTAAAAACATGCCTCTCCCAAAGGTCGGAGAGCAAGTGTGCCACTTGCGATCTCAGAAAATCTTCAAAGTGACAGTAGCAGTATTTGATTGCAGCCTCTTGGTTATTGATCATGGAGGTAATGTGCTCGTTGAGAAGGCCCTGGATGAATAATCAGAGCGTCCCCAGGTGGGTCACTTAGCCCTGGCTCCCCACCTGCGCTCTGTTCATTCAGAGCGGGATGTTCTAGGCTGGTGGCAGGGTGTCAGTAAACGCCCCAGCTGGGAGGCCAGGCTTCAGACGCTGGCCAGGAGCTCGGCTCTAGATTCCCAAGCCCTTGATTTCAGATCTAGACAAAGACTTCCATCCTGCCCAAATCCTTGCAAGGCCAGAGACCCTTTGCCCAATTTGATGGTTGACAAAGGCTGAGCCGTTTGGAAGGCTGAGCTGGCTTCGTTCGGTGCCCCCGTGGCAGCCTGCTGGGGTAAAGTCCTGGGGGTTTCTTGGGTGAGGTTGAGATGTCACCTTGTCTGAAGGACCCTCCTCGGCTCAGAGGCTGATTTCGCAGTCTGGATGCCAGACTGAGGTACCATGCCTTTGGTACAGCCCCCAGAGAGAAAGGTTGCAGAGGGGGGATGTCATAGATGTGACCCAGACCAGAGAGGGATCGAGTGAAAAGGAGTGTGACAAGCCCAAGGAACTTGTACGTGTCTGTGCTAAAGGGCCAGGGATGGCCCAGAGGATCCCAAGCCGCCTCCTCTGGGCTTCACACCATCTCGTAGACCAACATCCTTAGTGCTGTTTGGCATAGGCTGCCATTACACTGTCTGCTCTTTCCAGCAGGCTGATGAAGAGGGGTAGTCTAGCAGCCCATTTGGGGTGCAAGCCTGCATGGGTCTCCTTTGTGCATACAACTGCAAACAGTTCCTTCCAGAGGATTCACGCCTGACAACTGCAGAGGGCCATCAGGAGTGGACAGTGTAATAAAATCCTTAGGCCAGGACTTCCGAGGGAATGCCCTGCCCCTGGCAAGATGCTCTCTGGGTGAGCTCTGGGGACCAGCCCTTTCCTGACTGGGGAATAGGATGGAAGGAAGCCACTGTGGCAGAGGGAAGGGCACAGGGCTGGGACCTAAAGGCAGTTACCCCATCTCCTCACCTCATGTGCCAATTCCATTCAGACATTGCACATTTTGAAAATAGATTTGCTTTTTTTAAACAAAAGCATAAAATAGATCTGTCTTAAAATAAGTCTTTCCTCTCCTCTTCTTTGGATCAAAAAGGCAAGGGGTATGGCCTTGATATGCTAGGAATGATATGGAAAATAAGGGAGAGAAAAACGGGCCTGGGCAGGAACTGTAGGAAAAGATCAGACATCCAAACAAATATATTATATATATAGATCTATAATATGTATAATCTCCATAAAACATATATTAAGGCATGTAAAGCAACATAAAGAGCCAGCTTTATGAAATAAGAGGTGGGAGAGAGGTGGCAGAGGTGCACACATTATTTCTTGGTATTTTACATGTATTTCTAAAAAATATTACTTAAAAAAAAAAAAAAAAAGAGACAGACAAAGCGGCAGGAGTGGAAGGCCCTGAAAAATCTGTTTCCTGTGGAGGGAGAAAGGCGTGGGGGAAAGAGGGAGAGAAGATGACCTGGGAGCCAATCCCACCTGCCAGTCTGCAGGGGAGAAAGGGCAGGTTTGGGGTGCTTGAACTGTGAAGATGGGAAATATAGCCAAGGGTCACGTTTAAAAAACCTGCTAGAAGTGAAGATTGGTGGAATCCTCCCAGGCTGTAATCCCTCAGAAACATGAGAATATCCTAAGCACCTAGAACAGTGCCTGGTACATAAAAGGTGCTCGATAAATATTTGTTGAGTAAATTTTCATCTTTACTTGCATATGAACCAGTAACTGTCCCAGCCATGAAGGAGTGGAGAGGAGTTAGTAGGCGTTCTTGGGACCGCTGGAGGTCAGGCTGAAGCCTCTGGGTGGCAACTCTAGCAGAGTGAAGGCCTAGGGGCCACGGTGTCTGCAGCTTCCCTCCTTCCTCCTCTCTGGCTACATTCATCTCCAGGTGGGTGGAGCTGAGGAAGAATGCGCTTTGCTTTTCTGTCTCTTCCCCACTGCCCTCCCTGGGCAGGTGGATTGTGAGAGCGCCTAGCCTCAGCCAGTCCTCATCTGGGATGCCTGGGATGGGGGATGGTCCTGAAATCCTGGGAGGCCTCCCAGATTAAGGCCTCATCCCTCCTTCTCAAAGCATATTCTCAGCTGGATCACTGCACATTCCAGGGGGAACAGGGCAAGAAATATCTCAGAACTGGGTAGGTAAGGCCCCAAGGCTGACCACACCCTACATAAGACAAGTCCTTCTCTCTGCCCCTTACCCCAGGACCGGGAGGCAGACACCAGGCACAGAACTACCAACAGCCATCTCCCAGGTAGTCGCTACTCAACCCCCTTCACTCAGATCCCCACACCAAGCATCTCCACTGAGGCTACCTGTGCTCCACTGGTGGGTCCTCCTGGGGATGAGGTGGGAGGAGCAGAGGAGACAGTCTGGCACTGCACTGGGCACTAACCTAAGGCTCCACCTGGGGAAACCAATCCGATACCCCTTTTCCATCTCCTTCCTTCCTGCTTGACTTGCCAATATGTCCTGCTGCTTCCCCCTCCTCCCACTCTGAGGATCTCTCTCTCTCTCTCTTTCTCTCTCTCTTTCTGTCTCTCTCTCTCTGCTACCCTTCCCAACCTGCCCTCAGACACTGCACAGACCTGCTGTTCTCTAGCCACAACCAGCACTGTTCCCTCTGGGAGCCAATAGCCTCTCCCCATCTCTCATCACCTTGTCTTTGGCTCAAGCAGGGTGGTCAGTCTCCATTGGACCCCAGCGAGCACCCATAAGCAAAGCACTGGGTTTGTCAAAGCCCTGGGTCCAGCTGAGGCAGCCGGGTGGAGCTGATGAGGATAGGGATGATGACAAGTGCTGTCCTCGGTGTCAGGCTGGCTCCAAGAGGCAGTGTCCATCTCCTCTTCACCTCTAGTCCTTACATAAGATAGCCACAGGTGTGTTCTCCACCACGGCATGTCCCCCATCAGGGATTGTTCCACTGGAGTCACCACAACCCCAGCCAGGGCAAGGCCGAGGCTCCCTGTGACTTGGGCATTAACGAGGATGGTGCTCCCCACTGCCATCTCAGGCCCTGGCCCAGGACCACGGTGTGAGTAGTGAGAGCTCCAGGGTTAGGCATAGTGGGTGTGTGGACACTGAGGTATCCACGCTCCTCTCGGCAGCAGCCCGTGGCCCCAGCCTGGCTCCCTGCGGCATTCCCATGGGAGTGCAGGGGCAGGGGGCCAGGGTGGGGAGCCAGGACCTCAGGTGGGCAGAGGACGGCTTCAGAATGTGACTCTGTGGAGCTTCACAGCATTGGCCTCAGCCAGGGCTTGCACTGGAGAAAAGAGAAATGGGGTGAGAAGAGGGTTGCACAGAGGAGCAAGGACTCCAGCCAACCTTCCCAGGAGAAAGAAGCCTCATCCTGCAAAAACCTGGCAGAAACCCACTCCGGTCCTTCAACCCTGACAGGGGAACAAAGGAAAGGAAGTCAGTGTTCTTTTCTACTTGACTGAGAGTGAGTGGCTGTGGGCTGGGGCAAGGGAAGGGTTCACAGCCTTTGGCTGTAGTTGTCAATGTTATTTTAAATTACAGTAAGATCTGGGAGTTGAGAAACAGCTTCTGAGGGCTTCTGAAGGTTCTGCATCTGTGTATCTCAACAGATGGAAAGCTTGTCAGCAGACAGGAGGCACAGGGGTGGGGTGTCAGGGGAGAGCCTTCCCTGAGAGAAGACAGGTAAGGTCTCGGCTCCATTCCCTGCCTGCTTCTGGAGAAGCAAAGGCCATTGGCATCACAACATCCAAGAAGCGGCCCTGCCAGTCGGTTCCAGCCCAGCACTGCGTGGGGAAGCTGGATGGATGGATGGATGGATGGATGGATGGATGGATGGATAGTGGGGAGGAGCGGTACAGGGCACTGGGGTAGGGGAGAAGCAAAATGCCAAAATGAGAGGACACAGATGGCTCAATGGGGGTGAAGGAAGGGGCCCCAGTCCCCAGGTGGATGAAATACAGTAGAAAAGTGCTTACGTCAGAGCTCAGACCCGCATGGTATGGCTGCTGTCGGCGCCCCGTGGGGATTCAGACGACAGGGGGTTGGCTGGAGGAGTCGGGGAAGCAGGGGAGGTGGGAGGGCTTGGGGTGGCACATTGCACTGGAAACAGAAATGAACAGGGAGGTGAATGGGGGTGGGTGGGGAAGGAGGGTGGGCATCCAGAGCAAGCGAGGCCCTCCCCAGGCAGGGAGCGAGGCAGGGAGGCAAGCAGAGAGAGAGCACTGAGCTTGGAGCTTGCTCAAGCTAGGCCAAGCTGTCCTCGTTCCCAGGGCATCGTGGAGGAGAGTGTGAGGCCCCAGAGGAGACCTCGCCGAATCTAGGCTCTGCTGAGAACCAGTGTGACTGTGGGTAAGGCCAGGCCCTCTCTGGGCCAAGGGCTCCCCTCCCATCCACACAATGGGGAGATTCCCACACCTCTCTGCGACTGTGCAGACGGAACCAGGGAGTGGTACTTTATATACCGCAGCGTCACTAATGATAATGATTAATAGTGCAGTAAAATCACACCAATCCAAACCATCTGGCCCCATTTAATGAACAGAAGTGAAGTGACCACCATGTTAATCAGTGCCATCAAAACAGAGATTTCTGATCAACTTAAAGCGAGTTCTGTTAACTTGGCACAGTCAAGGGCTCAGAAACATGTTCCCTGCTAACACTTGAGACCTCCTTTCATCAGTCCAGTAAAGTCAAACTTCAGTCCACCCCTAAGCAAATCGAGACAAGCCTGAAATGACGTTTGAATTATTGAGATTTTACTCTATTATCATTATTATTCCATGTTAAGAATAGTAAAGTGGAAGGACAATGAGAAGGGAAGACTTACTACTGGGGACAAGCTCTATGCAGCCTCCAGACCCTCATGCATCCTCACTGTAGCTGCGAGGCAGGAGGACGGCAGAGGCAACATCCTCGCTCAGGCTCAGAAAGGAACCAGACCTCAGCCAGGGTCACACTGCATTTCCACCGAGAGAACGGTCCCAACATCGAACTTCCCAGTCCCTCGTCCCCACCCTACCCTGAACCTCATCACCTTCCCTGCCGCCTGTGCAAGAGAAAGAGCCAAGGTGGCTACTCTCGTTACATATCTAATACACCTACATGTGCATAGAACACATGTAGCTCTCGCATGGATGTGAAGTTGTCTGCCTATACACAATACAAAGTTTGTGCATGGATCTGGCAACACCATGTCATTACACTCATTGCACACAGCTCACAATAAGCGTATTTGTGTACTTCCAAGCCTGCACCCTTCCATGTGGCCCAACACTTATAACTTCACGTGCAAATACACTCACAAACACTTTCAAACACACATTCGTGTGCATAGCCACATCACTGACCCAACGCTTAGTCATCTAGCAGTCTCAACTTCTAAAACAGCCAAGAAACCAAAAACACAGCAAAAGATATCTCCAGGAAGCCAACATAGAGGTTACAGCCTACAGGAAATGCAGTGAGGCTCTCAGAATTTACTCATAGGGACCCCTTAGAGTCCAGTTACTCTTATTGACACAAAATTCTAATAGGTGTTGACTCGCTGGGTTTCTAGCCCAGGGGAGATTAGAAACAGGAAAATTCGAAAGAGACAGAGGAATTGGGAGGCCCACTGACATCTATAAGAAAGCACGACTGAGGAGAGAAAATGTTTTGTAAAAAGCAGACATAACAGCTTTAAAAGAGTGATAGTTTGGGAACATTTAGCATAGCTACAAACAGATCTATGTCCATTGTGGCCCTAAGGACATTCCTTTAACAGAGGTCGGCAAAATAAAGATATTTATAATGTAATACAGGAGCAAGAAAAGGTCATATGTAAACAGAACTTTGTTAAGAAGGCAGAAAAATACTAAATATATATTAGAAATATATCCATCAACATAGTTAAAATTTGCATGTGCTGCAGATGTGAATCACACATATGTGATATTATAAAGTGTGCAAAGTACCACATGCGTGCAGAAATGATCAGTCACACATACTCACATTCATGACACTGTACTTTCTCCCAGCCTGTGCACACAGACATAAGTTCACAATACTGCAATATATACACTGTACACAACATATACACAAATATGCTTTATCATTTCCCATACTGCAGAAAAGCCAATCACACATAAATACAAGCATTCATAAACATCACCTCCACCAATGTATTGTACACTCACATACATGTACATTTATGCTCCAACAGCTTACCATATACCACCTGGACTCATAATGGGTCCCCACACAACGTCCTCAGACATTTTACACAGATACACACATTGCTACATTTGTACTCAAACCTTTCCTCCATTCTCACACTGCACACTTGAACACACACAAATAAATGCATGTATCTACAAACATTACCAGATCCAGACACCGCACATGACATCCACGCCACACGTACAAACTCAAAAATGCCATAACTTCCCACATATTACATACCTGAGTCTGCATGCACCAGGTGGATTTGTAAGCATAACAGCATTCCTCACTGATTATTCTGTCCACGCCACACACCACACACGGGCACTGAACTCTACTCGCTGTACCCGATGCACATAATGCTCATGACCTGTGCCCAGCACTGCCACACACACAGTGTCCTGGGTGTGAACCTGTGCCCGCATAGTGCATGCCCAGGACCAGCCTTGCTGTGCCTGGCAGAGCTGTAGCTCTGGGGAGCTGGGCCACAGGCCAGGGGTGGTGGGAACAGTGGGCTAAGTCTGAGGTCTGGCCCTGCCACAGCCATTTTTTAAATAGTTGGGGTTTTGGCAAAAGCAAGGTGACCGTTTGGTTTCAGCACACAGACCCTGACATGTAAGCCCGTGTGTATCAAGATGGAAATCGGATAGGCCGGGTGGGTTTTGTTTTCATGGAACCTTTGGCTGAGGAACTGTAGTAGAGAGAGCCAGGGGCTGGGGCTGGGGCAGAGCAAAGTTTTTAAACCGGCCTGTCTCTCTAACCCCTTGAAACAGGAAGTTGCCTTTTGCCCAGAGCATGTGGAATCTGATCTTTGGAAGGTTCAAGTTCATTTTGGAGCTAAACTACAGGGAGGTTCAACAGAGGCCTGCTTCCTTGTGGCCAAACTGGTTTTGCTGGCTTTTGGCTGCAGGATGGGGCTCTCTGAAGCTATCCCTTCTCTTCCCCTCGACTCCAGCCTAAAGACAGCCTCTTCCTGAAATACCTCCAAGGGTCTCCCTGGACACCCATTCTAAAGTCCATTACACCCTAACTGGCAGAAGGTTCTTCATTAAGGCTTACTTAAATCCTCTTTGCCGTAGCTAAAATCTTCTGGTTTCTGAAAATATCCATATTTAAAATAATTAGCAAAATGACAAATGGTTCTATTTCTACTTCGTCTATTGCTATTTCAACTACTACTACCAGCATCACAGCGCTACTGCTACTGTCACCACTACTACGGCTTGCGAGCATGTATTGAGCACTTACTGAATGCCAGGCACTGTGCTAGGTGTTTGGCATACATTGTTTCCAATCCTCATACCACCAGAACTGGGGGCAGAAACTTTGATTTGAATTTCACAGATGAGGAAATGGAACCTCAGAGCACCAGAATTTGAATCGTCCTTAATCACCAACATGAAACGCCATCCCTTCCACTATGTTCCGAGCCACGGTTCTAACCTGCTTATGGCTCTTGCCTGGGCTACTGGAATTGCGGCCTGCACACCTGCTCTCGCCCCTCTGCCAATGTCATCTCCAATCATGGCTCCCCCTTCTGAGTCATTCCTCTTAACTGGCCTTCAAAGTTCTCACTGTCACTCTACCTCTCTACCCTAAACACCTTTATCTTGATGAAGGGAACAGTCTCCCAGCCTCCTTGACTTACCCACCGTCTCTCCTCTCCCTTTAACCCTCCCATTCATACAGAATCTCTTTCATTCTTAAAAGCTCAACTACATTTTCATCTATTCTGGGATGATATCTCAGACTGAGCAGAAGCTGACCCTGTTGATCTCAGCCCTATCAGCATCTAGTCAGGACCTGGTAGCCTTTGTATCAGTGTGAAGTCAGTTCCTCATAGTCATCTTTTCTTAGCAGAAAAGTGAGTTTGGATCAGTAGCCAAGGTGGTAATTGTATCGCTCTCAACTCTTTGGTTGCCTGCACCATCTTTTCTAGGATTCTTCCTATTTGCATGCAGCAAAAGCAGGAAATGAAAGGATACTCTGGAATACCTGGCCCTCTCCCTGCAACTGAGAAATATTTTTATCTTTCTCAGTCAAACTCAGTTATCATCTTTTCTCTGTGCCTTTCCCTGGCCTGCCTGGGCAGAATGGCTCCCCATGCTCTGCATGGCCTCTGGCCATTACTCCCTAAGGTGGCTGTAAGGATCATTCCGGCTCTGAGCTCCTGGATGCAGCAACTCTGGCCCCTTTGCACCTCCCTGAGCCTAGCACAGTACCTGGTGCTCAATAGATGCTCGTCTCAACCTTGAGGAGCAGCTCCTCAGCCTTATATCTCTTTGCTACTGCCCCCCGGTAGCAGTGCTGCGCTTCCTCCCCTAAAACTGGTCAGCTGGTTTCCCTGGCAGGGTGGAGCGAGGCCCAGCCCCTCTCACCAGACAGCATGCGGCCCCTGCGGGAGGCCTCGGTCGCCAGGGCGCAGGAGATTTCAATCCGCTTCTCCTGCTCCTGCAGCTGGCTCTCTGAGTCCTGGGGCACGTCCACAGAGTCCCCCTCGCCGATGGGCACCACGTTCTGCATACTGAAGAGGCACAGACACACAGATATGGAGGGAGGGACAGGATGGTCCAAGTGGCTTCGGGGGGCCTGCGGACTGAGGTTGGCAGGGAGGGCCAGGGCCCCATGAATGTGCAGTCTCTGGTTCCCAGCAAGGCTGTCCCTAGGAGTGAGTGGGACCCTGGCAAAACACAGGTTGAGACCCCTACCCTCAATGTTCTCAAATGAATTAAAAGGTTCAAGTGAGCATTTAGGGCAGCCTTGAAGGGGAAAAGAAGTCACCAGAGGGCGAGCCTTCAGTTTTGTCTTGATGGTGTGATGTGCACGAGCCTGGCGGGTCTTACTAGCACCTGACAGCAGCATCCTTGCCTCTGCCGGTAGCTGGGCTCTGTCTGCTGCCTGGAGCCACCACCTTGATGTGCTCTCCCCTGGGGAGGCTCTGTGCCCCCAACAACTTCTAGTGGCCCAGGTGTCCTAGGTGCCAGGGTGGGCAGAGGAAGTAGAGGCTCACCCAGGCCAGTTACCTGGATTTGGCAATGAGTGTCTTGATCCTCTCCACCTTCTTCTGCTTCTCCTTCAACTCCTCAGGGCTCAGAGGAGTGTCAGGCTCCAGGTCAATGTACCGTTCGGGGATGAGGACTTTGTCTGGAGTGGAGAGCTATGGAGGGGCTGGGGTCACCACCTCTGTCCCTTCTCAGAGTCTCCCACTACAGCCCTTCCTGGCTCCACTCACCTCCTTATTGATGTCTACATCATAATGCAGGGGCTCTAGCTCCATTTTGCGAAGCCGGGCAATTTCCTCCCGGGGTGTCTCGTAGGCCTGCCCACCAGGCTCCTCTGCCCGCAGGGCTGCCTCCAGGTTGGAGATGTCCACCTCGTGGATGCTGCGGTGGCGGCGCACCTAGGGGACAGCAGCGTCATGATCGCATCACGGCTACCCATGCCTCCAGGCAGCCCTAGCCATGCCCTGTCTTCACTTTCCCTTCCCAGCTCGCCTGATCTAGCTGCCACCCCACTGCTCCCACCGCACCCCACTGCAGAACTATCCTCTTTCCTTTCTACTGACCCAAAGCCTGCCCACCTGCCAGGCCCCAGAGGCAACATCTCGTCAACATCTCTTGTCAGTTCTTGCTGTTCCCCATCCTGCTGTACTCTGTGTTCACATTCTTTGCTATATATTTTGGGCAGTTGAGTTAGTGTGACTTGTATTGATTTCTTCTTTTGATTTTTTAAGAAACAGGGTCTTGCTGTCGCTCCAGCTGGAGTACAGCCACAGAATCATAGCTTGCTGCAATCTCAAACTCCTGGCCTTGAGTCCTCCCATCCCAACCTCCTCCCAAGTAGCTGGGAATATAGGTGCATCCACCATGCCCAGCTACTTGTTAAACATGTTTTTATAGAGACAGGATCTTACTTTGTTGTCAGGCTGGTCTCAGACTCCTGGCCTCAAACGATCTTCCCACCTTGGTCTCCCAAAGTGCTAGGATTACTTGCATGAGGAGCCAACCACACCCAGCTAACTTCTAATGATTTCATACTATAGAAGTCCTAATCCATCAACTAGAATGTAAGCTGTTGAGGACAGGACTTATAAGTCATAATTTTTCCATATTTCTAAAATTTAATAGAAAGAAAAGTTAAGTGATGTCTTGGGCTACATCCAGCTCTGAACTTAATATAGCTGTGTAGCCCAGGAATCCTTTAATTTCTCCTCACTTTGTTTCCCCATCTGCAAAATAGGATAATAATTCCTAACCCAATGTTGCTAAAAGGATTAAATGAAATAACATGAAAGGGATTTGTGGATTATATTGTGCCATGTGATGGTGAGCTATTATGATTATCTTCATCGCAGCCAGCCCAATGCTAGGCACAGAGGAGATGCTCCAGAAACGTGCGTAAGTGACAGCTATTTCTGTGTGGTGAATTCTGTACTATTCTCTATTAAGTGAATTTTGTATAATTCATTTCAACAAAAATAATTAAGGCTTTCCTTTTTGTGAGTTATTTTCTTTAAACCAGAAAAAGTCAACACTTGAAGGACTCTTCCGCCGGTGGGAGAGAGGACTCTCTGGCTCTCCCAGGTGCCCAGCTTGGGTTCTTTCCCCTCTCCTTCCTCTCAAACCCCCCAGGCCCCGGCTGGCCATGCCCTGGGAGTAGGAAGTGTTGGCAGATGCCAGGCTCATGCCTGTGGGTAGCTGGGAAGGCATTACCACTTTGTAGGCTGGCCGGGGACTGGGGTCGGGGGCCGGGCTGGCCGGGAGCTGCAGGCTTCTCCGCTTCTCCTTCATGGAGCCACTCTGGTGCCTCCGCATTCGGTCAATCTGCTCCTCCACGCTCATCTTGACCTTCCCCTCGCCAGGGAACACAGCACTCTTGGGGCGTTCCTGCTGCCATGGGAAAACAGGGCTCTGACAAGTGCCTTATCCTCCACCCAGATTTTCCATCCTGAACCCTTAACATTTACCTTCTACGGGAAGTCTGCCTGTAGTGGGCTGAAGAGTGGTCCCCAAAAGATATGTCCAAGAACTGACCCCAGGTACCTGAGAGTGTAACCTTATTCAGAAATATGAGATCATCCTGAATTAGAGTGGGCCCTAAATCCAATGGTGTGTCCTCATAAGAGACAGAAAAGAAGATGACATGCAGAGTAGAGGTGACATGAAGAGGGAGGCAGAGATCAGAGTGGCTCATTTACTCAGAAAGGAATGCCAAGGATTGCCAGCAATACCCAGAAGTTAGGAGAGAAGCCTAGGACAGGTTCTCCCTCACGGCCTTCAAAAGGAGCCAAACCTGCCACCACCTGGATTTTGGGCTTGTGGCCTCCACATCCATAAGAACATACACTTCTACTGTTTTAGGTCACCCTGTGTGTGGTGATATTTCACAGCAGTCCAAGGAAACTAACACAGATTTTGGTACTGGGAAAGGGGTGCTGCTATAACACATAGCTAAAAATGTGGTAGAGACTTTGTAATTGGCTAACAGGTAAAGGTTGGGAGAATTTCAAGGTATATAATAGAAAAAGTCTAGTGGATTTCCTTGAAGAGATGACTGGCAGAAATAAGAACTTTAAGGATGATTCTGGTGAGGGCTCAGAGGAAGTGAACAGCATAGAAAAGAAAGCTTCTATTGCCCTAGAGAATACAGTTATGCCTCGGTATCCCAGGGGACTGGTCTGAGGATCCTGATGGATAGCAAAAGTCGTGAACGCTCACATCTCTGCTATAAAATGGCATAGATGTGCATATAACCTACACATATCCTCCAGTATACTTTAAATCACCTTTAGATTACTTACAATACCTAATACAATGCAAATGCTATGTAACTAGTTGTTATCTTGTATTGTTGGTTTTTTTACTTTTTCTTTCTTTCTTTCTTTTTTTTCTGAGATGGGGTCTTGCTCTGTCACCCTGGCTGGAGTGCAGTGGTGCAATCATAGCTCACCACAACCTTGAACTCCTGGGTTCAAGCAATCTTCCTGCATCAGCCTTCCAAGTAGCTGGGACTACAGACACACACCACTGCACCTGACTAATTTTTAAATTATTATTTGTAGAGATGAGGTCTTGCTTTGTTGCCCAAGCTGTTTTCAAACCCTTAGCTTCAAGCAATCCTCTTGTCCCAAAGTGCTGGGATTATTGGCATGAGCCACCACACCTGGCCTATATTGCTTTTTATTATTTTATTTTTACTGTTTTATTGTTTTTTTATTATTTTTCTCCTCTAAATATTTTTGATCTGTGGTGGCTGAATCCACAGATGTGGAACCCAGAGATATGGAGGGCCCATCATATATATATCATGAATGGAATGTTGGTAGAAATATGAATGTTAAAGATGCTTCTGGTAAGGTCTCAGAAGGAAATAAAAACGTATTATTAGAAATGAAAGAAAAGCCATCTTTATTATAAAGTGGCAGAAATGTGAATGTATTGTTTTCTACTGCTGAGTGGAAACAGAACTTGAAGGCTGTAATGAACTTAGATATTTAGCTGAGGAGATTTCCAAACAAAGTGTCGAAGGTGTGGCTTGGTTTCTCTTTGTACTTATAGGAAAATTATAGAGAAGATAAATTGAGAAAATAACTGTTAAGCCAAGAGAAACCAGCACTTTTTTATTTGGGAGGTTCTCAGCCTACCTAGTTCACAAAGGATGCTGAAGTTAGGAAACTCATTGTAGGAACAGTGTGCCCTAGAGAGAGGGTCAAGGATGTGGCTGGACAACATTTTGCTAAAGAGATTAGGTATGTCTCATGAACCCAGTCGATCATCCCAGAAGAAGCCAGAAATAGAGATGGAGTTATCTAGAATGGATACCCTTGAAATACAAAGGGGGCCTACAAAGTTTTTGAGACTGTTATATATGCAGAAACACTGCTAGCTTGTACAGAAAGGGACAGAGATAAGATGAAATGAAAATAGCTGTGAGACTTCTGGGATTCTACAGGCAGGAAATAGGCTAATAGAGGTAGTTAGCTACACACACATGCTAACCTTCAAGGAAAAGCAAGAATGACTCAGAACAAAGCCATGGATGCAGAGGCAGGGTCCAAAGAGGCAGGGTTCAAAGAAGCAGGTCTAGAGGCAGGGGCTGATGGAGCCTCCGTGGACCCAGAGGGCATGGAAGTGAGTCACAGAGGATTATTCTCAGGCCTTGAAAACTAATAGAATTTTCCCTGCTGGATTTGAAACTTGCTTGGAATCGTGACCCCTTTGTTCCTTCCAATTTCTCCTTGTTGGGACAGCAATGACTTACTTTCTAAAAATTTTATTTTTTTAAATTTATTTTTAAACTAGAGACAGGGTCTCACTATGTTGCCCAGGCTGGTCTCAAACTTCTGGGCTCAAGTAATCCTACTGCCTCAGCCTCCGAAAGTGCTGGGATTATAGGCGTAAGTCACCACACCTGGCCAGGAATGACTTACTTATGCCTCTCCTCCAGCACTGTATTTTGAAAGCAGATTAATTTGTTTTCCCTTCCTTCCTTCCTTCCTTCCTTCCTTCCTTCCTTCCTTCCTTCCT